>NW_027185782.1:2104653-2117218 GCF_028583685.1 Petaurus breviceps papuanus | reverse complement strand
ACACACACACACACACACACACACACACACACACACACACACACACAGACATGCCGTGTGATCTTGGGCAAGTCACTTAACCCCAATTGCCCTCCAAAAAGCAAAAAAAAAAAAAATCCTGCCACAGATGTAATTAATAAATATCTAGTGTTTTAAATTAAGTCTGATGTCAGCCATCTTGTTTTGTAAGGCACATTGCATCCATTTGTAGAATTATCAATTGTTTAAATTTTTCCCAGGCTCCTGTGCAATACTAATTCATCGCATGATGCATTGCAGTCAGTCAACATTGAGAAAAGGAAATGTACATGCCTTCATAATAATTTGCTTTTTTTTTCCCCAAATGCTTTATTAACTTCTGGTTTACATCATTCATTTCCACAAGATTTTGAGTTACAAATTTTTTCCCTGTTTTTCCCCTACCCACCACCCCAAAATAGCAGTCCCATAGGATATCCCCTCTACCAGTCTGCTCTCTCCCATATCTTCTGCCATACCCCCTTGGACTTTTCCTGTAGGGCATGGTGGATCTCTATGCCCCAGTGCCTGTATATCTTATTTCCCAATTACATGTAAAGTAGTATTAATAGTGTGTATGTATGTGTATATATATGTACATATATACACATACACACATATATGTATATATATGTATATTTAAATATATATATATTTAAACATTTGATTTTAAAACTTTGAATTCCAGATTCATTACCTTCCTCCCTTGTCACCCACCCTTACTGGGAAGAAAAGCAATTCAGTATAGGTTGTACATGTGTAGCTATGCAAAACATTACCATAGTAGATATATTGTAAAAGACTGTATTTCCCTCCCTCCTATCCCACCTTCCACTTGTTCTATTCTCTACTTTGATCCTGTCCATTTTCAAAAGTGGATGCTTCCAACTTCCCCCCCCCCAGCCTGTCTTCCCTTCCATCATCCCCCCCCTCTCATCCCCTTGCCCACTACTCTCCTGTAGGGTGAGATACCCTATTTAGTGTGTATGTCATTCCCTCCCTGAGCCAAATTCAATGAGAATAAGGTTGACTAATTCCCTTTTGCCTTCCCGTTCTTCCCCTCCATTGTAACCCATTTTCCCTTTCCTCTTCTATATGAGATAGTTTACCCCATTCTGTCTCTCCTTGTCTCCTCTTGTTATATTCCTCTCTCACCTCTTAATTTCACCTTTTAAGTATCTTATTAAATTGGTCCTGTGCCCTCTTATGTATACCTGTAAACATATATATATACACACACACATTCACATATGTATTCATATGCCCATATACCCTCCTATACAGACATATATATAATATATATATTTCTATTCCCTTCAACTATTTTCATACTGAGAAAAATTTCATCAGTTACAATTATCATTTTTCCATGTAGGAATGTAAATAGTTCAACTTTGATAAGATCCTTATGATTTCTTTTCCCTGTTTACCTTCTCATGCTTCTCTTTCTTCTTCTATCTGAATGTAAAATTTTCTATTCAACTCTGTTTTTTTTTTTCATCAAAAATGCTTAAAAGTCCTCTATTTCATTGAATGATCATATTTTCCCCTCAAACATGATACTCAGTTTTGCTGGGTAGGTGATTCTTGGTTTGAAACCCAGCTCCTTTGACCTCTGGAATATCATATTCCAAGCCCCTTAGTGTAGAAGCTGCCAGATCCTGTTATCCTGATTGTTTCCACAATATTCAAATTGTTTCTTCCTGGCTGCTTGTAATATTCTCTCCTTGATCTGGGAATTTCAGAACCTGGCTATAATATTCCTAGGAGTTTTCTTTTTGGGATCTTTTCCAGGAGGTGATCGGTGGATTCTTTCAACCTCTGTTTTGCCCTCTGGTTCTAAAACATCAGGGCAGTTTTCCTTGAGAATTTCTTGGAGGATGATTTCTAGGTTCTTTCTTTGATCATGGCTTTCAGGTAGTCCAATAATTTTAAAATTATCCAGGTCAGTGGTTTTTCCAATGAGATATTTCACGTTGCCTTCTATTCTTTCATTTGTTTGGATCTGTTTAACAGCATCTTGATTTCTCATAAAGTCACTAGCTTCCATTTGCTCCAATCTAATTCTGAAGGAATGATTCTCCTCAGTGAGCTTTTGAGATTCTTTTTCCATCTGGCTAATTCGACTTTTTAAGGCATTCTTCTCCTCATTGCCTTTTTGAGCCTCTTTTGCCATTTGAGTTTGTCTATTTTTTAAGGTATTATTTTCCTCAGTCAGGCTGTTGACTCTCATTTCATAATTTTCTTGCATCATTCTCATTTCTCTTCCCAATTTTTTCTCCACTTCTCTTATTTGCTTCTTAAGATCCTCTATGGCCTGTAACCAGCTTGTATTTTTCTTGGAAGCTTTTGGTGCAGGAGTTCTGACTTCACTGTCTTCCTCCTGTTCCATGCTTTGATCCTTTTTGTTTCCAAAATAGGAATGTAAGGTTGGGGTGCTCTGTTTATTTTGTTTCCATTGCCTGGTCATGTCGCCCCTCCATCACTTGACCCCTGGGCTTTTTGCCACAGTAGGACTCTGCCACCAGACAGAGGAGCTTTCTTCCCAAACCCTGGGGTTTTCTCAGCTGCTGAAGGTGTTAATTGGGTGCCCTCTCTGAAGCCTCCACACGCTCTGGCAAGCTGGTCATGCACCCCAGGACCTCCACTCTCGACTGCAATCCAGATCCAGGCAGGTTAAAGCAAGAGTGATTACCCCTCAGACAGGTCGCTTGGTCCCCCTACACTCTGTAGGGCAGGAGCTGAAGCTGGCATTTGGCAGCAGCTGGCTTAGGCACCTCAATGGCTTCTCGCCCTGGGGGCAAAGCCATTGCACTCCCAACTACTGGATCCCAAAGTCCACACCGCACTGACTTCTCACTTTGTCCTCCTTAGCATCTATGTGTTGATAATTCTGGAAATGGCCACAGCTGCTGGTGATCTGAAGTCCCTCCAGCTGGTGGTTGGTCAAGTCTACCCTGGGGCTAAAACCTCTGGGCTGGGGTCGACTCCCAAAGTGCTGCGCTGGCCAATTCCTGCTGGGCTGTCCTCAGTGGGAGGTTAGCTTCTCTGTGTCATTTTGTGGGTTCTGTAGCTCCAAAGTTTGTTCAGAGTCGCCTTTTACATGAATGGGGGGAGGTCAGTAATTTACTTTTGATTCCCATTTCCTCTACATCTAAGATTCTTTTTGACATTGGGAATTTTTAAAATGGCAGTGTCAGTGCAGAATAATGAAATAAATAATTGGCCTTGTTAAATGCACAAATACTGTAGAAACACTCACTATTTTATGAATGAATCATTATGGATTTAGGAGTTAATGTGCTATTTCTTACATGGTTTAAGTGCTGGAGATGTAATCTCTTGCATTGAGCTCAATTTTGGAGAGTATCTGCAAATACTTTCACATTAGGCATTAGTCGGGTTATAAAGAAGGATCGTATCAGATGAAACGAACAATGGGAAAGAGGAAACAAAACCGAAAAAGAAAAAGGGCAGGTAGTTTGTGTCAGTCTGGGTTGAAACTCAGTTCTTTCTCTGGATGTAAACATCTTTCCACCATGAGTTTTTTGGGATTTACTTATATCACTGCATTGCTGAGAAGAGTCCAGTTTATCAAAGTTGATCGTCACACATACGTTGTGTCTGTAATTGTGTACAAATTCCTCCTGGCTCTACTCTTCTCACTCAGCATCAGTTCATATAAGCCTCTCCAGGTAAATATGAAGTCCATCTGCTTCTCGTTTCTTATTGCACAATAGTATTCCATAACATGCATATACCACAACTTGTTCAGCCATTCCCCAATTGATGGGCACCCCCTTAATTTGCAATTCTTTGCTACCACAAAAAGAGCTGCAATAAATATTTTTGTACGTATGGGTCTTCCTCCCACTTCTATGATCTCTTTGGGATATAACCCTAGGAGTGGTATTTCTGGGTCAAAGGGTATGAAATTATTTAAAGCCCTTTGGGCATAATTCCAGATTGCTTTCCAGAATGGTTGGATCACTTCAGAACTCCACCAGCAATGCATTTGTGTTCCAATTTGTCCACATCCTCTCCAGCATTTGTCATTTTCCTGTTTTGTCATCTTAGCCAATCAGACTGGTGAGATGTAGTACCTCAGAGTTGTTTTGGTTTGCATTTCTAACTAATCTGGAGCCTGCTACAGAATACTGCCCTAGATACTGAAAAAGTAGAACTCTGTTTCCAGGGAAGAAGTTTGGAAAAATACTCAAATTCTGACCTTGAGGTTGGGTCTGAAAAGGGTAGATAAAGAGCAAGAAAGCCTCATTGATTCTGGCTATGCCTTACTGGCTATGTCTTCCTGTCCAAGACCTGGGGGTCTTGATCATATCTGTCTTCCAAAAGAAACTAGAGAGCTAATAGATTTCAATATGCTATGATTTCTCCTCTTCTCCCCCCGCCCACTACAACTCCTCCCTCTTCAATTTGCCCATTCCCTTAAAAAACTAAACAGAGAGAATTAGGGTTTTTTTCCTGCCCTAGTTTGGAGCTTTAGGACAGTAAGTGAGAAACACAGGTCTATTAAAGCAGTTTATATCAAGGGAAACTTGTATTTTGGCAACCTGTCAATTGCTGGGGGGTTTACTAAATATAATGTGATTTGGCCTAATGGATAAAGCCCTAGCTTGTTTTGTGTTGATTATCATGAAGCCTTAGTTCTTGGTATTGTATTTCTGGAGTTGGAGTAAATAAATTAATTCCCTTATCCTGACTCATTTTTACAAGATGTGTCCCACTTAATGTCAGTTTAGGTTCCAGGCCCCTATAATCTCTTCTGTTTTTCCTCTTTCTCTCCTTTAAACCCTCACCACTTCTTTTCCCTCAATCTCTACTCTTCAATGATTACCCCAATTTTAGTCAACTACCTTCTGACATTAAATGCTCAGAATTAACTGATTAAAGTGCTTTCCTTCCTATAACACTTAACCCTCCCTCCTTTTTGGTCTCCCTAAAACTGACCCTTTTCCCTCACTTCTAATTTTGTTGAGGGAACCACTAGCTTTCCAGTTAAGCAGGGTATCAGTTTTTAACTCTTCACTCCTACCCCATCTATCCAGTCAGTTACCAAATCTTGCTTTTCTGCCTCCACATTTTTCCTGTCCTTCCTCTTTTCTCCAGCCGTACAACCACCACCCTGGTTCGGGCCCTCATCACTCCTTGGGCTATGGCAAGAGCATTCTGCATGGCCTTCTTGCTCCCAGTCACTCCCACCCTAAATCCACACAGTGCCAAGTTAATATTCCAGAAGTGTCAGATTGACCACTTCACTCCTATGCTGAAAAAGCTTCAGTGGCTGCTTGTTATCTCAGGGATAAAATAAAAACCCCTTGATTTGGCATTTAAAGCTTTTCACAATCTGCTTCCGGTCTGTCTTTCCAGACTAATCCACATATGCACTCCCCCTCATCCACTCTTTGTTCCAGCTGATCTAGCCTGCTTGTTGTCCCTCTCCATGACATGTCATCTGCTGTCACCTCTGTGTCATTGCACAGGCTGCCCCCTCATTCCTGGGATACTCCTTGGCTCTATCTCCTAGACTCCCTAGCTTCCTTCAGAGCACAGCTCAGGCGCCGTTTTTTCTAGGAGGCCTTTCTTTATTCCTCCTCAGCTATTAATGCCTCAAGCCACTCCCTTCTCCCCATACATTGTACTTATTGAGAAAAGATTTTTTTGTATATACTTTATATATACGCAAATGCTTACTGAATTAAATTGAGTTTCACTTCTAGAAGTAATGAATATTTTGACTTAGCAATTAGTGAGGGAGTCATAGTTACCTTCCTAGAAGTAGGACTGTACTTCCCATATAGCTGTCATACTAGGTGTGTTTAGTAGTAGGCTGCATTCCCCCCTTCAATTTCCTTCTTTCTTTTCCCCTCTGACCAGATGTTCTGTTTCCTAATTTTTGGGCTGATAGTGTGTGAAATTCAATAGTGACCTTTTGCGCATCTACCCTTGGGCACCTGTCTCTCCTGGGACACCATGTGGGGTAGTTATAATGGTTAGGATCCCACCTGAGTCTGGTGCTCCCTTATCATCAATGAACTACATTTCCTCTGGCTGGCAGTGAGGGCTGCCTCAGTGGGGCTCATTCAGTGTTAGTTCCCACCCATGATTACCTCCAAAGGTAGAGACAAGAGGAAATTACCCTGATCCCGTTTTTGGTCCTCACGTGAGTTTTCCATATCCCAAATCTCTGGTACCATTCTCTACCCAAGACTGACTGATCTTCGTTGTCTGATTTTTTTCTTTCTTTCTCCTGAGCTGTTCCAATTCCTCAGTATGTGTTGAATAAACCTAATTGTTTTACCTGCTTCATACTCCATAGTTTTTGAAGGTGCATTAGCACTGCTTCCTAGATGGGCCTTTTGGGAGGAGTTAGAATTAGTAACTCCATTGTAGATGTAGGGTTGCTTGAGGCACTTAGGTATTGAGTGATTTTCTCTTGATTCCAAAACTAGTATATGAAACAGGACTTGAACCCAAATGTAACTGATGCCAATTCCAGCCGTCTATTCAGTATGCCTGGTTGCTGCTTAGTCATTCTATTACGTATTTTTATGGTGTAAGAAATTCATTATAGTATAAGTATCCTCCTTTTGACTTTACTATTTAAATTTATTTTTTATTCATGATTTTCTTTATACAAATTGTGGCTATAAGTGCAGTTGCCTAAAATTCATACAACTTAGTATTACTTTTGTAAATGAACTTTAAAGGTTACAAAAAGTCGAGATAATGATTTCTTTGCTACTTTTCCTTGCTAATGTTATCATTAGCTTTACCTGGCTGCTGTTTCTAAATCTGTTTGCTTGCCTGTGTGCCCTGGCATATAGTAATCACTTAATAAATGCTTATTAATTGATTGTATTGTTGCTTCTTCAGAATTGGAGGATTTTTTAAATTTCATCTAGACTAAGGGTTCTTAGCCCTGAACTTTTAAAAATATTTTGATAATTTTTTTTTCAGTATAATTGGTTTTCTTTGTCTCTTCTTTTATAAATTTAATCATATTATACTGAGAAGGGGTCCATGGGTTTTATCAGACTGACTGCCATAGAGGTCCATGACACACAAAAACTTAAGAACTCTTACTCTGGACAATTGTTGGCCTGCCCACAGCGTGAATGGAAGATGAGTGTGTGACTTAAATTCTTAGGATTGAAGGATTATAGATTTAAAGTTGGATTGGATATTAGAAGCTATTTAGTGGGATTCTTTCTCTTTACATGTAAGGAATCTAAAGACCAGATAGGTTATTTTGCGTTACTTCAGTATTGAGTTCGTATTTGAACATGGAGCTTCTGATTCCAAATTCAGTGTTTTCCCAATCTACCTCTACAATTTCTTTTATTTGAGATCTCACCTAATAGTAATCATATTTGTTATTGTTGTTGTCATTTTAGTTGTGTCTGAATCTTTGTGATCCCATTTGGGCTTTTCTTGGCAAAGATACTGGAGTGGTTTGCCATTTCCTTCTCCAGCTCATTTTACAGATGAGGAAACCGAGGCAAACAGGATTAAGTGACTTGTCTAGGTCAGCTAGTAAGTGTCTGAGGCTAGATTTGAACCCATAAAGATGAGTCTTCCTGACTTCAGGCCCGGCACACTCCAGTGTACCACCTGGCTGCTCAGTAATCATATTTATCATGCTATTAATTTGAGTCATTATAATATAGTATAGAAAGTTCACTGGATATGGGATTCATTCCTATCTCTGCTGGATTGCAAAATCCAAGAGGGCCAGGGCCATGTTGATTTTTTATTTTTTGTTTTTGTTTCTCTAGTGCCATGGTACATTGCACTTAGTGGTCTTCTTCTCTGGGCCCCAGATTTCTTTACCTGTAAAATAAGAGGATTAAAACATATTAGAACTCTCCCAGCCATCCTATAGGTTGTGAATAGCGTTTTATGGACATTTTTGACACTAGTAATATTTTTCTCTCAATACTTAATATATTTGGCCATCTTTTGGTATGAAAATAGATTTAAAATCTTTTATTTTGCTTCAGTATTTTCCTGATTCTCCTTTACCTTAAAGACTATTCTATTCGTCCAGAGCCTTGGATCATCATATGGATTCATTCGTTGTGTTTCAGACTCCAAAATGTTCTGTGACCAAATGACTTTTCACTGATTTATACCTAGTGTGGAACTTTTAGAAATAGAAAAGCCCTTAAAACAGAGGAGCTTAACTCTAATTCTGTGTACTTTTAAATATTTTGGTAACTGTATTTCATTATAATTGATTTCTTTTATACTTTCTTTTCTATTTTATTTTTTTAATTGAAAAATGTTTTTCTGAGAAGGATATCCATAGGTTTCATGAGATTATCAAAGGGCTCCAAGATTTTAGGGGATAAAAGATTAAGAAAAAAACCCATGTCTGAGAAGATCATCCCCAGCATTTCCCAAGTTGATGGTGATATTCTTTTTGAGACCGTAGTGTCCTTGATACCTTGGCTAAAATAAAATAGATTTTTCAGTTTTTAAAAAAAATTATTTATTTTTAGTTTTCAGTATTCACTTTCATAAGATTTTGAATTCTAAAATTTCTCCCTTTCCTCCCCCCCCCCCCCCCCCCCCCGGTAACAGCATGTAATCTGATACAGGCTCTGCATGTACAATCATATTAAATATATTTCCACATTAGTCATGTTGTAAAGAGGAATTAGAACCAAAGGGAAAAAACCATGAGAAAGAAAAAAGAGAAAATAGTGTGAATAGATTTTTTTTAAAGACTTTTTTTTTTTTTACCATATCAAGTATTCCTAAATTATTCATCATCATGAAGTTCAGTGGGTCTGTGTACTGTGGCCATCCTCATCTCCTTCCCACTAGAATCAGAGATAGGGAACATTTGGCATTTGGAATTTGTTCTGTGAAGTTTGAATTTGGTCAAAGGGCCACACTTAAGGACCTTGAGGCCACAGGTTCCCTAACCCTTCAGACTAAATCCTTGTCTTTGCACCTTGGGCTCTGATAGGTGAACTTTAGCCTTATCTTGCTAGCAATCTGTACTCCATTTCCAACTGTTGTTGCTTGCATTAAACCTCCTTCTCCCTTCTTGGTTCCCCTTTATCTGTTGTCTTCCTCTATTGGAATGTAAACTTGAGAGTAGAAAAAGTTTGTATTCTCAGTGCTTAGCACAGGTCCTGGCATGTAGTAATAATAAATACTTTTTCATGTTGGGTATGCATATAGATTGTAATCCAAATGGGTTTTCTCATCCTTTGTGACTCTTTTATCTATGTCTTACCATAATTCCTTCATAGAGGGTCTGTCCAAAGTGTTGTTTTTTTTAACCATAATGTGTGTACTAGTTTTGGTCCCAAAGTCAGATGGTGAATGAAGTACTTCCCTAATCTCTATTAAGAGGTGGTGGACTGTATGTACTGGATTGATTTTGCTGTTTTTCTTTGTTAGAAGGCGGTGTTCTTTAGTGAGGAGATTGTATCAGGAAATGACTAATATAAAACATGCAAAATAACAAGACATCAGTGAAATTAATTTTAAAAAAATATGTGAGTACTAATGTAGCATCTGGCTGTCCATCTCTTATCCTTGCCTTTTTTTTTTCCTGTCTCTAGCATTTAGCATAAGTCCTGGCACATGCTAAGGACTTAATAAACTTATTGATTAATCCCTGGTTCTTGATAAATAACCAATCTGCTTCCTTTTCTAGTCAGACATATCCATGGTGATAATCTTTCATGCTATATCTTTTAGACAATTCATTATTGGTAATATACTTCAGACTACTTATACCTATTATACCTTTTTCCATTATCTTTTGGGTTATTTGAAATTTTAATGCTTTGGTTTAATAAATTACATGTTGATAGTAGGCAATATTTATTTGAAATAAATGGTAGTAAATTTATTATTATCTGAACAGTAATGATATGAAATTTTTGGGATCCAACGTGGATCTCTTTTGTTTCAGGGGCACTGGGATCTGCCCAGAAGGAAGGAGTATAAAGAAGTTACCCAGTGTGGGATCTAGGTATAAATGCTGATACTGTAAGCAATCTGGGAGAGCAAGGAATAGTTTACCTTGTCAGATTTATGGAGAAGGGAAGATTTTATCATCAAACAAGAGTTAGAGAGTGTTCTGAAATGCAAAATGTATAATTTTGATTACATTAAATTGAAAAGTTTTTGTACAAAAAAAGTCAGTATTAACCAAGATTAGGAAGGAAGTGGGAAATTGGGAAAGAATTTTTACAACCAGTGTTTCTGATAAAGGCCTCATTTCTAAAATATACAGAGAATTGAGTCATATCTATAAGAATACAAGTCATTCCCCAATTGATAAATGGTCAAAGAATATGGACAGAATTTTCAGAGGAAGAAATTACAGATATTTTTAAGTATATGAAAAAATGCTCTAAATCACTATTGATTAGAGAAATGCAAATCAAAACAACTCTGAGGTAACACTTCACATCTGTAAGATTGGCTACATGACAAAACTGGAAAATGATAAATACTGGAGAAAATATGGGAAAACTGGAACACTAATGTATTGTTGGTAGAGTTGTGAACTGATCCAACCATTTTAGAGAGTAAGTGAACTATGCCCAAAGGGCTATAAAAATGTGCATACCCTTTGACCCAGCAATACCACTTCTGGGGCTGTATCCCAAAGAAATCACAGAAGTGGGAAAAAGACCTGTATGTACAAAAATATTTATAGCAGCTCTATTTGGTGGAAAAGAATTGGAAGTCAAGGGGATGCCCATCAGTTGGGAAATGGCTAAACAAGTTGTGGTATATGAATGTAATAGAATGCTACTGTGCTATAAGAAATGAGGAGCAGACGGACTTAATAATAACTTGGGAGAGACTTATATAAACTGATGCTGAGTGAGAAGAGCAGAACCAGGAGAACTTTGTATACAATTACAGACATATATGTGTGATGACTAACTTTGATAGACTGTACTCCTCTCAGCCATACAAGGTTACAAGACAACTCCAAAAGACTCATGATGGAAAGGGATATCCACATCCAGAGAAAGAACTACAGAGTCTGCAGATTGAAGCAAACTATTTGCTCTCTCTCCTTTGTGTTTTATTTTATCCCTTCTTTCTCATTGTTCAGCCTGTGGTTATAATCCTTTACAACATGACTAATGTTCAACGTGAAAGTATTTGTAGAACCTATATTTGATTACATGCCACTGTGGGGGGAAGGAGGGAGGAGAAAGAGGGGGAGAAAATTTGCAACTTAAAGAGATTGTGGAACTGAATGTTGTAAACTAAAAGTAAATAAATTAATTTAAAAAAAAGTTACCCAGCAAAATAGTGTCTTTAGTTCCAGAGATGATAATTATAATAATGATAGCACATTTTCATAGGGCTTTAAACTTAATAAACTATTTTCCACAAGAAGACTGAGGTAGGTAATACAATTGTTACTGCTGTCATTTTAGGGATAAGGGAACATACTCAGAGGAAATGTGATAGGCCTGTGTGATATATCAGTTAGCTAGTAAGTATCAGAGCTGGAATTCAAACTCAAGTCTCTCTGGATACCAAGTCATATATTCTTTCCATTAAATTATACCTTTCTCAGAAAAGTAGAGTAATCTTTGCAGCCTTTTATCAAAGTTGTATAGTGTTTAGATCATCCTTGGTCTCACCTCATTTTTCCAGAGTATTCAATTATCTTAAAATAGATTCTAAGCATAGTTTATAACAGTGTTAAGTTTTTTGTTGCCTTTTTAAAAGTCATTTTTCTCTTCCTCCTGCAAGTCCTACATCCCCCCCGCCATAGTATAAAGAAAAAGTTCAGTAAAACCAGTACACAGAGACTATATATGATTATGTATGTAATATTAAGTTCTGACTGATAGTCTGCCATCTCTAATAAAAGGTAGGAATTTGTTTTATCATCTGCCTCTTGGAACCAAGATTGGTCATTGCTTTTAATCTGAGATCAGCTGCCTTTTAGTGTTATTTTCCTTTACGTTGTTGTAGCTATTATGCATACTTTTTTCCTTTCTTCCCAGGTCTTCCTATGTTCTGATTTCCTTATTATCAATCCCCATGAATCCACCCTTCTTCTAAACTGATCTGTTTCATTGAGGCTACTATTACATTATTTCTTTAATTACTTATGTTCAAAACCTTGATGTCTTTAATTCCTCATTCTCACTCACCTCACGTATTCCAGGCAATTGAAGTCTTGTGATTTTTACCTCTGCAATATGTCTCACATCATTCCCTTCTCTTCACTTATACAATCACCACCCTCTTTTAAGAACTTATCACCCTTTGCCTGGAGTATTGCGGTAGTCCAGTGGTTGATCTTCTTGCCTCAAATCTCTTCTCACTCCATTCTATCCTCCACACAGCTAGCAAAGTGATTTTCTTAATGCACAGGTCAGTCCTCTACTCTGATAATGCCTTGTTTACCTTTAGAATCAAATGTAAACTGCTTGGCATTTAAGACCTTACACAGTCTGGCCTTAGCCTGCATTTCTTATCTATCTATCTATCTATCTATCTATCTATCTATCTATCTATCTAT
>NW_027185782.1:2094128-2104643 GCF_028583685.1 Petaurus breviceps papuanus | reverse complement strand
TCTATCTATCTATCTATCTATCTATCTATCTATCTATCTATCTATCTGTCTGTCTGTCTGTCTGTCTGTCTGTCTGTCTGTCTGCCTGTCTGCCTGTCTATCTGACTATCTAACTCCTGTCATTGTGCCTTTGCATTGACTCTCCCATATCTGGAATATACTCCTTCCCCACCTCCACCTTAGTTTCCTTCCAGGCTAAACTCAGGTACTATCTTCTTGAAGTCTTTCCTGAATCTCCTAGCTGCTAGTGCCTTTCCCTATAAAATGACCTTGTTTTGGGGTAGCTAGGTGGTGCAGTGAATAGAGCACTGACCCTGGAGTGAGGAGGACCTGTGTTCAAATGTGACCTCAGATACTTGACACTTACTAGCTGTGTGACCTTGGGCAAGTCACTTAACCCCAATTGCCTTGTCTTCCCTCCTCCAAAAAAAAAATTACCTTGTTTATGCTTTTTATATGTCAATATATGTATTTTATCTCCTCAGGCTAGATTGTAAATTCCTCATATGGCAGGGACTAGATAACTTTTATCTTTGTATCCACAGCATCTTAGCTTCCTAGCTAGTGTTTATGAAATGCTTGTTAAGTAAAATTGATAGACGGTAATTGAAATTGTAGAGTTTTAATTTACATTTTATTTAGTAATCTTAAATTTTTTTCATATTGTCTTGGTGCTTTAAGTTTCAACAAAGTACTTCTGACTTAGTATTACAAGTAAATTTGGGTTTAAAGTCAGGTCATGTCAGAGTCCAATTTCAGGGCTCTTTTCATTCCACCACACTGCCATTCCTGCTAGGCAAAATAGAGGTTGAAAGAATCCACCAATCACCTCCTGAAAAAGAGCCCAAAGAGAAAACTCCTAGGAATATTATAGCCAGGTTCTGGAATTCCCAGTTTAAGGAGAGAATATTACAAGCAGCCAGGAAGAAACAATTTGAATATTATGGAAACACAATCAGGATAACACAGAATCTGGCAGCTTCTACACTGAGGGATTGAAGGGCTTGGAATAGGATATTCTGGAGATCAAAGGAGCTGGGATTAAAACCAAGAGTCACCTACCCAGCAAAACTGAGTATCATGTTTCAGGGGAAAATATGGTCATTCAGTGGAGTAGAGGACTTTCAAGCATTCTTGCTGAAAAAACCAGAGTTGAATAGAAAATTTGACATTCAGATACAAGAAGCAAGAGAAGCATGAGAAGGTAAACAGGGAAAAGAAATCATAAGGAACTTATCAGAGTTGAACTATTAACATTCCTACATGGAAAAACAATAATTGTAACTTATGAAACCTTTCTCAGTAGTTGAAGGGAATAGAAATATATATGTCTATATATGAGGGTATATGGGCATATGAATATGTATGTGAATGTGTGTATATATGTTTACAGGTATACATAGATAGAGGGCACAGGACCAATTTAACAGGAAGGGATGATACTTTAAAGGTGAAATTAAGAGGTGAGAGAGGAATATAATGAGAGGAGATGGGGAGAGATAAAATGGGGTAAATTATCTCATATAGAAGAGGCAAAGGAAAACTATTACAATGGAGGAGAAGAACAGGAAGGCAAAAGGGAATGAATCAACCTTATTCTCAATGAATTTGGCTTAGGGAGGGAATGAAATACACATTAAATAGGGTATCTCACCCTCCAGGAGAGTAGGGCGGAAGGGAATGAGAGGGGGGATGATGGAAGGGAGGGCAGGCAGGGCTTGGGGGAGGGAAGTTGGAAGCACCCACTTTTGAAAAGGGACGGGATCAAAGTAGAGAATAGAACAAGTGGGAGGTGGGATAGGAGGGAGGGAAATATAGTCAGTCTTTTTTTTTTTTTAAAGCATTCGGGGTTAAGTAACTTGCTCAAGGTTACTCGGCCAGTTATTTCTGGGTGTGGTGCTAAGTATGTGAGCCCAGATGTGATCCCCAGGTCATCCCAACACTGGAGCTGGTAATCTTACTCACTGTGCTACCTGGCCGCCCCTATAGTCAGTGTTTTACAATATATCTACTATGTTATTGTTTTGCATTAGCCACACATGTACAAACTATACTGAACTGCTTATCTTCCCAGTAAGGGTGGGTGACAAGGGAGGAAGGGAATGAATCTGGAATTCAAAGTTTTAAAATTAAAAAATATATATATATATATGTATAGTATTATTAATACTATTTTACATGTAATTGGGAAATAAGATATACAGGCACTGGGGCATAGATTTAAAATAAAAAATATATATGTATAGTATTATTAATACTATTTTACATGTAATTGGGAAATAAGATATACAGGAACTGGGGCATAGAGATGGAAAAATTGAAAGGGGTATGGGAGAAAATATGGGAGAGAGCAGATTGGAGGAGGGGATATCGTGTGGGACTGATATTTTGGGGCAGTGGGTAGAGGAAAAACGGGGAGAAAATTTGTAACTCAAAATCTGGCGGAGATGAATGATGTAAATCAGAAGTTAATAAAGCATTGGAAAAAAAAGAATTGATAAATAACTCCATAAAATTTAATTCTGATGTGTCGTCATCCTACCATAAATATGACTATCCCTTCTTAAGTCTCTCACCACTTTTCCTTTATAATGTTGTAAACATTTTGTAAATTGTTTTCTTGCTTACAATCCCTTCTTTCTTTATCAGTTGATACAAAGTTCTGCCAGGTTTCTCAGAATTTGTCCTTTTTGTCATTTTATACCATGCAGTAACAATAGTGCATTAAATTAATATACCATGATTTGTTCAGCCATTTCCCAATTGATGGACACATACTTTTTTCCAGTTCTTTGCCACAGCAAAAAGTACTGCTATAAATATTTTTGTACATACGGATCCTTTCTATCTGTCTTTGATCTCTTTGGATATATGCCCAGTAGTGGTGTCATTGGGTCAAAGGGTATATATATATAGTGAATTTTTAAGTATAGTTCCAAATTGCTTTCCGTAATAGGTAGATCAGTTCTCAGTTCTATCAACAGTGGCTCAGTGGCCCTATCCATCCGTAAACATTCCAACTCTTGTAATCTATTTTTTTTTTAAATACATTTTTGCCAGTCGTGTTCTGTGGATGAGGTAGAATATATCATGTAATTTGCATTTTTTATTAGAGATTTGGAGAATTTTTTCATATGGCTGTTGATAGCTTGCATTTCTTTTTTTAGAAGTACCAGTTCATATTCTTTGAATATTTATTGAGGAATGCTTCTTATTCTCCTTTCCTGTCCTAACTTGTTTATGGTGTGATTCTTTTTTGGATATCTACTGTATATGCATTTGGAGTTTCTTGGTGGTATTTGGTATGAGACGGTTGGTTTAAACCCTAGTTCTATCAGATTGCTTTCTAATATTTCCATCAGTTTTTGTAGAATAGTGATTTCTTACTACCTCAGTATTTGGAATACTTGGGTTTATTAAGTTCTAGATTACTGTTTGAGTTACCTCTGGGTCTTGTATACCTAACCAGTTCCACCGATGACCTTTTCTAATTTTAATCCATACCAAATAGTTTGATGATCACTATATTGTAATATAGTTTGAGATCATACACTATATTACCAGGTTCTCTTTTTTTCCACTTTTTTTCATTTCCTATGAAATTCTTGACCTTTTTTCCTCTAGATAACTTGTTATTTTTTCTAGTTCTATATAAAGTTTTTTGTAGTTTGATTGATATGGCACTAAATCTATAAATTAGTTAATATAGTATTAATTTTTATATTATTGCATTAATTAATTAAATCAACTAACATTAATTTAAAATTTTAATGTATTGACATGGTCCAGCCTGAGTAGTTATTGTCTTGCAACTTATTTGTCTTTTATTTTTGTATAGGTTTCACGTGATTGCTATGTGTGCCTTGGTACTCCCAGACATTTTATACATCATATACTTATTTGGAAAGGAATTTCTTTTTCTGCCCCTTCTTCCTGGGTTTGTTAGTTTATTTTATATTCGACTGCTTTGCTGGTTATTATTTAATTTAATTTTATAGTTGAATTTCTGGGGTTCTCTAAAAACAATCATTATCTTCAAAAAGTCAGCAAGCATTTATGAAGCACTTAGTATGTAGCAGGCACTGCGCTAAGGATACAAAGCCCTAGGGATACAAAAAGAAAGGCAAAACTCCCACCAATCCTGTCCCTGCCTTCAAAGACCATACATTTAAATGTAGTAGAAAACATGTAAATAACTAGGTACATAGTAAATATTTACAGCGTGGATGAAGGAAACCTCAGAGCATAATGCATTAGCTCTCTGTGTGTATGTTTATGTGTAGGTGGCCAAGCGGGGGAAGCTTCTGTAGAAGGTAAGATTGAAGTTAAGCATTTAAGGAAGCCGGAGAAACTAACAAATAGAGGGGAAAAGGCAAAACATTCTGGGCTGGAAGGACAGCCAGTGCAAAGGCAGTCAGGAGATGGATTGTTGGGTTGGAGGAACAATAAGAAGGCTAATGTGGTTGAATCCTAGAGTACATTGAGGGGAGTAAAGTGAAGGAAGATTGGAAAGTCAGGAAGGGGCCTGATGATAGGAAGCTTTAAATTTCTAATAGAAGGAACCGTTGTAGTTTAGGGGATAGGTTGACATGGTCAAACCCCAACTTGAGGAAAATCACCTTAACAGTTAATTGAATGGATTGGAATTGGGAGAGACTTGACACAGGGAGACCAACCAAAGGCTATTGGAATATTTGAAGTAGGAAGTGATGAGAACCTGAACTAGGGTGGTGTTTGTGTAAGTGGAAAGAAGGAAGAGATATTGTGAAGGTTTTCAACAGATTAGATACCTATGTGGTGCAAATGGGAATGAGGAGTTAAGGATGACAGTGAGGTTTTAAGTCTGGTTCATTGAGAGAATGGTGTTACCCTTGGAAGTAGATAGGAAGATTAGAAAAGGGAAGGGTTTTGGGGTGAAGGGGAAGACAAATTAATTCTGTTTTGGATGCATGAGTTTGGAATGCCTACTGGATATCCCTTTCAAGATGTCCAGGAGACAGCTGGTAGTGAGAAAAGAGAGTTTTGGGCTAGACAAATAGATGTGAGAAGCATCAGCCTAAAGATGACAATTTAATCAATGGGAACTGATGAGATCATCAAATGAAATAGTATAGAGAAGAGGGGAGGGCTCAGTATAGATACTTGAGTTCTATTAGTGGGTGTGACCTGGAGAAAGATTCAACTAAGGATACCAAGGAGTAGTCAGACAGGAGAACCAGGAGAGAACTGTTATAAAAAGCTAGAGAGGAGAAAGTATCTAGAAGGATATGGGGACAACAGTCTCAAAGATTGCAGATGTTAAGAAGGATAAGGCTTGAGAAAAGACCATGAGATTTGGCAGTTAACAGAGAGATCATTGGCAACTTTGGAGTGAGCACTTTCAGTTGAAAGCTGAGGTCAGAAGTCAAATTGCAGAGATTTCAGAATTGAGAGAGATGAGAGGTTATGGAAGCATCAGTTACAGGTGACTTTTCTCAAGGAATTTAGCCATGAAGGGAAGGAGAGATATAGGTTGATGGCTGGAAGGAACTGTTGGATCAAGTGAAAGTTATTTTGTTTTTACTTTTTAATGGAAACATATATAGAAAAATGATTGAAATTAAAAGCAGTTTCACAATAGATAACAATCAAAGACTGAACAGGTAGTTTTCAGAGGAAGAAATCCAAGCTATCAATAACCATATGGAAAAAAATTCTTTAAATTGTTAATAATGAGAGAGTTTTCATTTGAAAACAAATTCGAGTTCCCACATCACATCTATCAGATTGGCAAAGTTGACAAATAATGAAAATACCAAATACTGGAGAGGCTGTAGGAAAATAATTACATTATTTCTGTTAGTAGAGCTGAAAATTATTCTAACTATTCTGGAAAGCCATTTGTAACTAAGCCCCCCCAAATTTGTGGGAGTGAAGAACTGAAAACTAAGGAGTTTCTTTCAGTTGGAGAATCCTGAACAAGTTATGATCTATAACTGTAGTGTAATACTGTTATGTTATAAGAAATGATGGAGACAATTTCAGAAAAACCTCAGAAGACTGTATAAACTGATACAGACTAAAGTGAGCAGAACCAAGAGAAAAGTTTATATAATAACAGCATTGGTTAAAAACAGACAACTTTGAAAGACATAAGAATGCTGGTTGTTCAGTGATTAGTCTCTATTCCAGAGGACCCATGATGAAATATGCTACCCACCTCTTTGACAGGGGTGATTAGAGAGTGCAGATTGAGACTTTTTTGGGGGCATGGCCAATAAGATCGCTGTAAAAGCAAGGATGTCTAGAAATGCTAGCTATAGCAATAAGACAAAAAGAAGAAATAGAGAGAATAAGCATGGTCAAAGAAGAAACAAAATTATCACCAATCATAATCTTTTATCATTCTATCTTTCCTTCTGCTTTACAACCCCCAACTCTGTTTTTCATCCTCACTATGATTTTGATAGGATCCCTTCCTTCCTGTTACCTCACTTTTCCTTCTCTCTTAAATCCTATTCTCTTTGCCCTTATTTCCCTACTGAACTTTATAGAATTACTGAATTAAAAGTTAGAAGGGACTTTAGTGTCCATTTAGTCTGACCCATGCATGAAAGAAATCCCTACTATAACATAACCATTAAGTGATCATCCAGCCTTTGTTTGAAGACCTCTGAGGAGGGGGACCCCATTACCTTTTCTAAGTAGCCC
Organism: Petaurus breviceps papuanus; assembly: GCF_028583685.1. NCBI lineage: Eukaryota > Metazoa > Chordata > Mammalia > Diprotodontia > Petauridae > Petaurus > Petaurus breviceps. The sequence continues at coordinate 2,097,953 of NW_027185782.1, read as the reverse complement.
ATTTCAATTTGAGACAGTTATAAATTTTATGAAACTTCCTCATATTGAACTAAAATTTGTATCTTTGCTACTTCTACCAATTGCTCCTGGGACAGCCCTTCAGATACTAAAGAAAGGTGTCCTGTCCCACTTCAGTTTTCTCTTCTCCAGGCTAAACCTGCCCAATTTCTTCAAATAGCCCTCAGATGACATGGACTTGAGGCACATCATTATTCTGGTTGCTACTCTATAATTTACCAATATCTTCCTTAACATCGCTCATGGTATAGCTGTCTTCTAATGTATTCATGTATTTAAGTTTACTCAACCATGCCATAGTGATTGGACAGAAAGATAATTTTTTGCTGTTAAAAATAAACTACTCTCTTTTTGTAATAATAGAGAACTAAAAACCTAGTAGATACCTAGTAGGTACCTAGTTGGAGAATTATTAAACAAATTGTGGTACCTAAAGGTAATAGCATAGTACTTTGCCATAAGAAACAATGCACATCTTGGTAAATGTCATGATATTGGCCTATGTCCAGTTTCTGCCATATTGCTTTCCAGTTTTCCCAACAATTTTTACCAAATAATGAATTCTTTCTTTTCTTTTTTTTTCCTTTTTTTTTTTTTTTTTTACCTTTTGGAGGGCAAAGTTTTTTTTTATGTGGGTGTTAAGTGTCTGAGGCCAGAACCGAACTCAGGACCTCCTGACTCCAGGGCCAGTGCTTTGCTCACTGCACCACCTAACCGCCCCTTAAATAATGAATTCTTATCCCCAAATCTTAAGCTTTTACACTTGTCAAATACAGGGTTATTATGTTTTATTTGCTCCTGTAAATTTTATGTCTATTCTATGCCATTGATCTACCTTTAGGATCAAAATTAATATATGACCTACATATAAAGAAAGATTTTACAAGAAAGTTAGAAGGAACATATTACTTATCAGGCTTATGGATAGGCGAACAATTTATGAATAAACAAGAAATAGTATTGGGAGGTGTAAAATGGATTTCATTTCCCTTATATTAAGATTAGAAGGAAAGCAGAAAATTGAGGGGGGAATTTATAGATAATTTATCAGATAAAGGTCTTATATTTAAAATATATAAAGAAAGTTGTCATCTCTATAAGAATACAAGTTATTCCCTAATTGATAAATGATCAAAGGATATGAACAGGCAGTTCTTCAATGAAGAATTCAAAACAATTTATACTCATATAAAAATGCTCTAAATCATTATTGATTAGAGAAATGCAAATTAAAACAACCTTGAGATATCATTTTATACCGGGAAAGTGACAAATGTTGGAGGGGATGTGGAAAAATTGGGACTTTAATTTGTTGTTGGTGGAATTTTGAACTGATCCAACCATTTTGAAGAACAATCTGGGATTATGCCCCAAGAGTTATTAAAGTGCCTATACTGTTTAGCTCAGCAATACCACTACTTGATCTGTTTCCAAAGATGATTAGGGAATAAAGAAAAGAACCTATATGTTCTAAAATGTTTATAGCAGTTCTCTTTGTGGTGACAAAGTACTGGAAGTTACAGGGATGCCCTTCAGTTGGGGAATGGCTGAACAAATTTTAGTATATGATTGTGATATGAGTACTACTGAGCTATAAGAAATGATGAACTCAGTGATCTTAGAAACATGGAAATAATGAAGAACAAAATGAGCAGAGCTAAGAAAACATTGTATACAGTAATAGCAGTACTTTTTTAAGAATGACTCTGAGTGAATACATTATTTTGATTATTATAAATGTCCCATAATTAACTATAATGGACATATGAAGAAAAATGCTATCTTATCTGCATCCAGAGAAAGAACTGATAAATAGAAATAATTTTACATATTTTAATACCTATTTGTGTCTAATGGTAGCCATCTCTAGGGTGGGGGGCAGGGAGAGAAAAGGGAAAAAAAATTGCATGATAGTTTTATTGTATATTTGAAAGGAATAGCAAGTAGTGGATAGTAGATTTGCAGTTTCATATGCAATCATCGTTTTCATTGTACTACTATGTTATGGAAATGCTTGTTTTATTCCATAAATTTATAAAGGAAGCACTGCATATGATAAATAGAGAGAAACCTGTACATGAACTAATGCAAAATGAGGTGAGTAGAACTGGAATGTAGAAGTAGAATGCATAAAATGAGTACAACAATAAAAATTCAGCATTTGTTAAGTGCCTTCTATGTTTTAGACACTATTATAGGTTCTGGGAATACAAATACCAAAAACAAAACCCAATCCCTCCTCTAAATATCAGAATGTTGAGAAGATCTTACTTTATAGTCAATTAAGGAACAAAAACCAGTTTGGTATAATAGAAAAAGCACTAAATTTGTAGTCAGAGAGCATCAGCTTTAGAGACATGGCCTTAGTAGTTGAGGAAAGGCTTCAGCTGCGGGTGATACTCAAACTTCATCTTGAAGAGAAGGTCTCTGAGGTAGAAATGAGGAGCTAGTACATTCCAGGCATGGGGGATAGATAGCCAGTGCAAAGACAGGGAGATAGGAAATAAGGACAGTTTGGCTGGATCACAAAGTGTCGGAGAGGGAGTGATAATGTCCAGTGAGATTGGAAAGAACAACTGAAAAAGAAACTGAACACTGTAATTATAATGATCAAGCTTGGCCCCAGAAAGAAGTGTAGATATGGGTGACTATGAATGTAGAGTATTATATATACACTTAGACTCTTGATATGTTGGTTAGTTTTGCTGAACTGTGTTTTCATTTTTTAATATTTTTCTGTTTATTTTATTCTTTGTTAAGAAGGGTAATACCCTGAGGGGGTATATTTGTGAATTAAGGTAAACATAAAAACAAAAAATAAATCAAATTAAAAAAAATCTTCAAATGAATGTTTTTGTGAATGTTAGGTTATAATCCTCTGGTTTTAAAGATATTGTCTCTTTTATTTTAGGTACCTCGGAAGCTCATCAAAAGTTCAACAGAGAAGAGAAAGATGAGATTACAAAGAGTAAGACATTTTCACTGAAATAGAAAGTTTCTGCTGTGCTTTTGCATTAAATAGTAAGCAAAGCTCCTCCTTGCACTCCCATTGGCCCAGTTTTTACCTGCTTATTTTCTGGTTTTCTCAGTTGTTTGTACTTCTTGAATCCTGTATCTGTATAAATAACTGGGCTTTTGTGGCTCGTGAGTTGTAATTGTGCTTTGCTAAATCTTGCATTTTTGCCAAGTTTTTATTCTCAACAAGCACAGAACTTTATATTCCTTCTAAAAGCGATAGCCTTTTTTTTTTCACAGAGCATGTCATTGTACTGCTGTGCCTGTCAGCTTATAAAAATAAAATTAAGTATCTGATTTCCCTAAAAAAGTCTTTTACTCATGATTATCATAGTAAAACTTCATTATAAAGAACCCTGATTTAGTTATTCTACAGGTTATATCTTGTTTGTTGCCTGACTACATGGTACTATGTGGTTCTACTTTTCCACTTGCATGGAAGGTTTTAGCTAAGGTAGATATTATCCATGATCCCTGACACCATTGTTATGATAGGATCCTGTTTCATTTGCTATTGATGAAAGATGGCCTTGTATTGTCAATTTCATGTGTTCTCTATGCTTATCTGAACTGATTTTGATTTTTATGTATCAAGCTTCAGTAGATCTTTTGGGATCTTAGAATTTAGCACACATGAAAAAATTAAACATAAATACTGCTGTATATATTTTCGGCTTTTTTTTGGAGAGGGGAGGGTAGGGCAATTGGGGTTAAGTGACTTGCCCAAGGTCACACGGCTAGGTGTGTGTGTGTGTGTGTGTGTGTGTGTGTGTGTGTGTGTGTGTGTGTGTG
>NW_027185782.1:2015527-2094118 GCF_028583685.1 Petaurus breviceps papuanus | reverse complement strand
GTGTGTGTGTGTGTGTGTGTGTGTGTGTGTGTGTGTGTGTGTGTGTGACGTGTCTCAGGCCAGATCTGAACCTAGATCCTCCTGACTCCAGGGCTGGTGCTCTACTCACTGCACCATTTACCTGCCCCGCTGTATATCTATTCAATAATCTGTAGTATCCCGAAGATAATGTTTTAAAACGAAAAAGTATCTTAGAAATAATCTGGTCCAATCCCTTTCTTTTACTAATAACAAAGTTGAGACTTTAAAAAGTTGTTTCTTTCATAAGGTCACACAGGTAACAACAGAGCTAAAATTTGAACTCAGTTTCTCTGACTAAAAAATCTAGTCCTCTTATGTCTAACACACTTTTTTGTTTCTATAGATAACTACAAACACTTTTCTCAGGAGTCTTCTGCTAAATCTAGATTAATGTTTGCTAAGTGTCCCTAGTATGTCAGAGACAAAAAAATCTCGTTATTTGTCACATTTGTCTATAACTTCACAGATATGCCTGTAGGGAAGTGTCTGTTTTGCATATGCTAGTAGAATCTGTGTCAGAGTGGACAAAAAATGTAGCATGATACAGTTTGATATATATTATTTAGAATCTAAAGTATAGCATGGTCAAATACCTAACTAAAAACTAATATATCAGGTCACAAGTGTATAATATTTTAACAGTTTTGAAACCTTTTATTTGGTAGGGCCTGTTTCAGCAAGAATTATGCATAATGCTGTGCCCCCAAATAATTTGCAGTCCTTTTCTTTTAGAATTCTTGTTAGCTCCCTGGATCAACTCTTATACTAGTTGTTAAAAGAGTGCTAAAAGTTTTCCTGATGTTAGTGATATAATAATAGGGGAAAACATTTAGATACTCTTAGTCATGCAGGTAGTAACCTATACAGGCTGGACAAGATGCTTGATTCAGAAACTAGGTACTGCATGACTTTTTTGCATTATCCACACACCTCATAACAGGAGAATGTTCTTGAGTTTTACTGTTTAGAATTTCTGGTGGGGAAGGGAGACTTTGGGTGGAAGCTGTGGTGTGTAGGAAATAGTAGGAGTACTTTTTTTGGAATGTTTTTTATGCTCCAGCCTGTCTCAGAGTATTCTCATAAAGGGCATCTTGGTTCTAACTGAATGTTTGCTCCCTCTTCAGGGGATATTAATTTGGGATCTGTGAATTTGTTTTTTAAAAAATATTTTGATAACTATTCAGTATAATTGTTTTCTTTTGTGATCTTAAGCCTTTTAAAACATTATGAGAAGGCATTTATTTATAGGCTTCACCAATTTATAGAATGCCAAATTGGGGGCAATCTATGACACAGACAGGATTAAGAACTCCCTGGGATCAGTTTCTAGCTGTTGATTGTTTACATGATTAAAAGCAATGTAGTGTAGTAAAAACATATTGGATTTAGAGTTAGAAGACCAGGGTTTGAATTCCAGCCATGCTATTCTACATGATCTTAGACAAGTCTGTTTAACTTCTGGGCCTCCATTTCCTTATTTGTAAAATGGATGAAATTATCTCTTCTGGGACAACATCTGTCTCTTTAATTTGATCCCGTTAGCTTATAGACCCACACAACTTTAGTTTTCAATTAAATGTGTTTCTGACAACCAAAGTTAAGTAGTTAAGAGAAAGAATTGTTTCTCCTGTTTAATAGATGAGGAAACCAAATTGCAAAATTATTTATTCAAAGTGGCATGATCAGTAAGGGGTAGAGCAAATCTTGATTTTCTGAGCCCAAATCCATTATGCTTTCCACTAATACAGAAATAATAAAAGTAAACACTTTACCTATTTATTGTAGAATTTACTATGCTCTCAGAAACTTGATAGTTTTCTTTTTTCCTTTTTTTCTTAATTTAACTGTTAACACTTCACAATCTAAGAAATGTTTTTTAAGATGGTGTTGGTAGTTTCTTTTTATAGATTTTATAACCTATTTTTTATGTTTTAAAGCATTAAAAACAAATCCTAGCAGAGTCTTATCTTCCCTCTTTTCTAAAGAAAGTACAGTAAATACTGCTCTTCAGACTGTGGTACCCAGGAGGAGAGACAAGTTTTCATAAACTATTCTAATGTATTAATAGCTCTTTATTTTCTTCCCTTTAGTGCTTTTGACTCAATAATGCTGTGAATTCATAGATTATTATGTTCATTTTACAGATGAAGTTGAGGCACATAAAAGGGAAGTTATTTGTCCATGAATATACCTTAAGTTCTTGAAACCCAAACTAAAGGAGGTAGCATACTTCATGGTTCTTCCTTAGTAGAATGGCCCGACCAGGAAAAGTGTTTATGGCCTAATTTTTTAAAGCAGCCCTATTAATATCTTAATTGAAAGAGTGAAAAGCAGAATCATATGCAGTATTATTTTAGACATGCTTTCAAAATAGGAGGAAAATCAGTGGTGGTGGTGGGGATGTCTGTGTCTGTGTGGAGATATCAGTGGAAGAGGAGTCTTTTTCTTACACACTCATTAACTTTTCCTTGCCTCTATTAAAACATGTTGTTCCTTTGGTTTTGTCTGAAGCTCACTTCTCAAATTGTCATTTGGCTGTAGGATAAGGAACGTTTGGACAAGCAGCTAAAGTTACAGGCAGAAAAGGAAGAAAAGGAGAAGCTGAAAGAAGAGGCCAAGCGAGCCAAGGAGGAAGCCAAGAAGAAGAAAGAGGAAGAGAAAGAACTGAAGGAGAAGGAAAGGCGAGAGAAGAGGGAGAAAGATGAGAAAGAGAAGGCAGAAAAGCTGAGACTCAAAGAAGAAAAAAGGAAGGAGAGACAGGAAGCCCTTGAGTAGGTGTTGCTTTTCCCTCTGATACTAGACTGACAGGAGCTGATTTCCATATTCTTCATATTTAATTTCTGTGATGTCCACTGTTTGGATATATCTGTTACCCTAGGATTAAGAAAACAAAACTAGATTGGTTTTCCTTACAGGCTTTCCTCTTCTTTCCTTTGGGTTATAAATTGAGTTTCCATTTGTGAAAGGGTTGAAAAGAAGTCTCATGTTCCATTGGGCTCTGTTCCCCTTTATCAAGCTAAGGCTGTTGTCTTTGGCTTCCTGGGAAATGTCTTTGGCCATTCTGATCACCTTCATTGTAAAGTACTCTTTACAGGATTACAGTGTTCCTTCAGCAAATTTTGTGTCTATTTTTTTAAAAAATCACTTTTTCTCATAGGGCTAAACTTGAAGAGAAAAGAAAGAAGGAAGAAGAGAAACGGTTAAAAGAGGAGGAAAAGGTAAATAATTGTTCTAATTACTCAAGTCTACCTGTGCAGCACTAATTTCTCTACTGACTCAGATCTCCAACTGCCTGTTGGACATCTTGAACTGGACATAGACACCATAACCCCAACAAGTCCAAAACAGAAGTCATTCTCTTTTCTGTAAAATACTTCTGTTTAACTAACTTCTCTATTATAGTCCTCCCATTCATCCAATCTTAAAATCTAGGTGTTATCTTTGATTCCTCTCTTGTTCTTACATCTCATACTTGGACTATTACAATAGCCTGCTTGTGGGTCTCCCTACCACAGGTTTTTCCCCTCTGCAGTTCATCCTCCATTCAGCTGCCACAATGATCTTAAAGCACAGATCTGACTGTGTCACACCTCCCTCCCCCCTCAAAAAACTATTTGTTTTCTGTCACCTCCAAGACCAAACATAAATTTTCTTTTGGCATTTGAAGCTCTTCATAACCTCTCTCCCCCAACCCCTCTCTTATACCTTACTCACTCCCATGTACTTGTTATCCAGTGACACTGGCCTTCTTGCTTTTCCTCACACACAACAATCCATCTCCTAACTCCAGGCATTTTCTTTGGTTGTCCCCCATGTCTGAAATGATCTTCCTCCTCATCTCTATCTCCTGTATTCCCTGGTTTGCTTCAAGTCCCAGCTAAAATCCCACTTCTATAAGAAGCCTTTCCCAGATCCCTTTAATTTTAGTACCTTCCTTTTGTGATTATCGCAGGTTTATCCTGTATATGCTGTATTTTTACATAGTTGTTTGCATATTGTCTCCCTGTTAGACTGTGTACTTCTTGAGAGCAGGAATTGTGTTTTGCTTTTTGTTGTAACCTTAGTGTTTAACACAGTGACTGGCATGTAGTAGGTGTTTAATAAGTGTTTTTTGACTGACTATTTTTTTAGTAAATAGAAGCTAATAGCATAATTATCTTGTTAGGGTCTGTGACACTTTTGTAAGCAGCAGAGAGTCACTAAAAGTTTTTTGAGCAGAGGAATATGGTAAGACCTTTCCATTAGAAAAATTATTTTGGCACCTGTTTGAATGGTAAAATGGATGTGGAGAGACATATCACCTTACCTTGTTTCATCTTTTATTAACTACAGCGCATTAAAGCGGAGAAGGCAGAAATCACCAGATTCTTTCAGAAACCAAAGACCCCACAAGCCCCCAAGGTGAGAAACTTGTTCCTTCAGTTTCAGCTTTTTCTTATTTCATCATTTTTAAAAATATGATAATATATCTTCTTAAATAATATATCTTCTTGAACAACCAGATTTTATTTCAACATTATATGATCTCTGTCTGCAGAGATTTTATTTCTCCAAATTGGAAAGATACGATCTGTTATTCATTTGTCTATTCAAAGAGGCAAAAATGGCAAGCTTGTCACTTAACAAATATTTAGAATCTTAAGTGATTACTAAATTCACAGACATTAAAAAAGATAATTCCTACATTTAGGGGCTTCTAACTGGGAGGACAAAACTAACATGTGAAAGAAAAATAAACAATATGAGACTATCATTAAGCTATATCAATGCTTAAATGTTATTGAAGTTCCAAATAGAAGCATCATACTAAAATTTACAGACTGGTGGTGAAAGAATAGTACTGAAGAGATGCACACATTAATAATTGATATTTATGTTTGTGTGAAGAGTTCAAGAGGCGGATTCTACAGATGTAAAGATGTCAGGCTTTAGCATTCATTCCAAATATCTTGAAGTATAATCTTTTCATTTTAAAAGGTGTTTAATGTAGTAAGATGTGTTGCATCAGCTATTTCAGTTTTAGATTTATTCTTAATTTCAGACTCTTGCTGGCTCTTGTGGGAAGTTTGCTCCCTTTGAAATTAAAGAGAACATGGTCCTTGCCCCTCTCTGTCGAGTGGTTTTTGATCAAGACCTCTCTGAGCAGTTTGACCAACTTCTTAAGGACCAAAATTCTGAATTAAATTTTCTGAAAGATCTCAAGTGCCGGAAACCTCACAAATCTGGACCCACCTTGCCTTATGCCCCAAGTTCTAACACTATCAACAGGTTAGTATCTGGGGAGATAGTTGTTTTTGTTTCTTATTTATGAATTTGATGTAATGTGGTGCTGAACTTGGAGTCAGAAACCTGGGGTTCTAATCAAGCTCTGCTACTACTGACAAGTTATATGGTGTTGGGCCAAGCCTTCCTCTTCTTGGGTTCATTGTGTATCTCTGTAAATTCATGAGCCAGCCTAGAGGCAGTGTAATATAATAGAATTAGCAGTTATCTTAATTTTAATTCTGTGACCCTCGGCAAGTTGTTTTACTTTGACCCTCATTTTTCTCATCTGCAAATTTGAGAGTGAAACGATTTTATTATCTAGGGATAAATTGCTTAATCTCTAGAGTTCTGCTTCCTTCACTCTAAAATAAGGGGGTGTTGGTTTAGGTAGTGTAGAGAGGCAGGGCATCATAGTGGGTACATACTGTATTTGGAGTCAGGAAGCCCTAGGCTCCAGTCTCACTTCAGACACTCACAAGCTGTGGAATCTTGTGCAAGTCACTTAGTCTCTATGGATTTCAGTTTCGTAATCTGTACAATGAGAACAATAATAGCACCTCCCTCATAATGTTATGGCAAGTCAGAGTCTTGGTTTCCTCATCTGGAATCTCAGGGGTTGGACTTGATGACTTGCCCCTTCCAGTTCTGATTTTTTGTGATTCTATAAAAATATCCAGTGTATTTATGGCAGAAAGGGCAGTGTTCCTTTGAGACTATACAGAAACTTTGTCTTTAGTTGGAGGTGTTTGTACATTTCTAATTGGGGCAAATCTTTTTAGAATTATTGTAATTTATTCACTTGAAGGGAGGTTCTTGCCTCTTAAATGATGGTCAAGGCCTCTCCATAGCACCAGTTTTGTATGTGATGAATTTCTCAATTCAATCTTTCACTCAACAGTGATGTAGTAATAGTGGAGAGTGGCAAAGTCAGTGATGTTCCTGAAAGGAGGAAATTTGGGAGAATGAAGCTCCTGCAGTTTTCTGAGAACCACCGACCTGCATACTGGGGTACCTGGAACAAGAAGACCTCAGCCATCCGTCCACGCAACCCCTGGTCTAAAGATATTGTAAGCAGTTTCTAAAGTTGCTTGGTGTTCTGATTGTGTGTGTTTATATCTTGCTATCTTATTTAGTCTTGTTAGAAATTTCTTTGATTTTTCAGATGTTTTAGTTTATCTTTTCTATTCTCATTCATCTCTATAACAAAACAAATGTTTATCACCTACTATACACAAAATGATGTTCTCATGCTGAATTTGTAAAATTTATCTAAGACGTGATTCTTTAAATCTTACGATCCTATTATCCCTGTCTTCAGAGAGCTTAAAATCTAGTATGAGGTTAAGATGCATAATTTTAATACATAGTGCATTGATTGTTATATCTAAGATAACCATTAGGGTGAAGTACTTGGTTCATTGACTTTGGTTCATTTTTTTAGAAGCTGTTGGACTACGAAATAGATAGTGACGAGGAATGGGAAGAAGAAGAGCCGGGAGAGTCCCTCTCTCATAGTGAGGAGGTAAAAACAGCTCTGGAAATTTACAAGAGTTCTCAAGAGACAGCTTCAAAATCAGTCTAAACTAGTTTGATGAGATTCATGCCTATCGATCCTATTTATATAAAACAGTTAATGGTGTTTCTTCCTTCAGTTTTGCCAAAGGCACAGTGTACCAAAAAAATTAATTTAATTATTTTTTCCTCCTTAGGATGATGAGGATGAAGGGGGTGAGGATGAAGATGATGATGATGGCTTTTTTGTGCCTCATGGATACTTATCTGAGGATGAAGGAGTGACTGAAGTGAGTTTTTAATAATTATTAGTGATAACTATGAGGTTTGAAATTTTGAAAAAATTTCTTCAGTTAACAAAATATTTCCTCTCCTTTCTACCTCCCCCCATTGAAAAAGAAAGAAAAACAAAACCTTTTTAACAGATACTAATATTTAAACAAAACAAATCCCATTGTTAGACTTACATAAATACATGTCTCTATCTGCACCCTTTGTCTATCACCTCTTTTTCAGATGTTGGTATAATGTTTCATCACTAATCCTCTGAAATCGTGGTTGATCGTTGCATTAATCAGGATTCTCACGTCTTTCAAAGTTGTTTATCTTTTTTAAAAATTATTTTTTATTATTTTTATTTTATTTTATTTTTCAAATGCTTTATTAACTTCTGGTTTACATCATTCATTTCCACCAGATTTTGAGTTACAAATTTTTTCTCTATTTTTCCTCTACCCACCACCCCAAAACAGTGGTCCCACAGGATATCCCCTCCTCCAATCTGCTCTTTCTCATATCTTCTCCCATGCCCCCTTTGACTTCCAGTAGGGCATGGTGGATCTCTATGCCCCAATGCCTGTGTATCTTATTTCCCAATTACATGTAAAATAGTATTAACAATTGTATTTATATATTTTTAAACATTTGATTTTAAAACTTTGAATTCCAGATTCATTTCCCTTCCTCCCTTGTCACCCACCCTTACTGGCAAGATAAGCAGTTCAGTATAGGTTGTACATGTGTAGCTATGCAAAACATTACCATAGTACATATATTGTAAAAGACTGACTATATTTCCTTCCCTTCTATCCCACCTCCCACTTGTTCTATTGTCTACTTTGATCCTGTCCCTTTTCAAAAGTGGGTGCTTCCAATTTCCCTCCCCCCAGCCTGCCCTCCCTTCCATCATCCCTCCTCTCATCCCCTTTCCCCCTTCTCTCCTGTAGGGTGAGATACCCTATTTAGTATGTATGTCATTCCCTCCCTGAGCCAAATTCAATGAGAATAAAGTTTTGCCTCTTTGCCTTCCTGTTCTTCCCCTCCATTGTAACCATTTTCCCTTGCCTCTTCTATATGAGATAGTTTACCCCATTCTGTCTCTCCCCATCTCCTCTCGTTATATTCCTCTCACCTCTTAATTTCACCTTTAAAGTATCATCCCTTCCTATTAAATTGGTCCTGTGCCCTCTATGTATACCTGTAAACATATGTATACATATTCACATATGTATTCATATGCCCACATACCCTCCTATGTAGACATATACATATATATACACACACACACATATATATATTTATATTCCCTTCAACTGTTTTCATACTAAGAAAAGTTTAATCAGTTACAATTATCGTTTTTCCATGTAGGAATGTAAATAGTTCAACTTTGATAAGTGCCTTATGATTTCTTTTCCCTGTTGACCTTCTCATGCTTCTCTTGCTTCTTGTTATCTGAATGTCACATTTTCTATTCAACTTTGGTTTTTTCATCAAGAATGCTTGAAAGTCATTCCACTGAATGACCATATTTTCCCCTGAAACATGATACTCAGTTTTGCTGGGTAGGTGACTCTTGGTTTTAATCCCAGCTCCTTTGACCTCCGGAATATCATATTCCAAGCCCTTCAATCCCTCAGTGTAGAAGCTGCCAGATCCTGTGTTATCCTGATTGTGTTTCCACAATATTCAAATTGTTTCTTCCTGGCTGCTTGTAATATTCTCTCCTTGATCTGGGAATTTCAGAACCTGGCTATAATATTTCTAGGAGTTTTCTTTCTGGGATCTTTTTCAGGAGGTTATTGGTGGATTCTTTCAACCTCTTTTGCCCTCTGGTTCTAAAACATCAGGGTAGTTTTCCTTGAAAATTTCTTGGAGAATGATTTGTAGGTTCTTTGTTTGATCATGGCTTTCAGATAGTCCAATAATTTTTAAATTATCTCTCCTGGATCTATTTTCCAGATCAGTGGTTTTTCCAATGAGGTATTTCACATTGCCTTTTATTCTTTCATTTGTTTGGATCCGTTTAATAGTATCTTGATTTCTCATAAAGTCACTAGCTTCCATTTGCTCCAATCAAATTCTGAAGGAATGATTCTCTTCAGTGAACTTTTTTCTTTTTCCATCTAGCTAATTTGGCTTTTTAGGGCATTCTTCCTCTCATTGCCTTTTTGAGCCTCTTTTGCCATTTGAGTTTGTCTATTTTTTAAGGTGTTATTTTCTTCAGTCAGGCTGCTGACTTTCATTTCATAATTTTCTTGCATCGTTCTCATTTCTCTTCTCAATTTTTCCTCCACTTCTCTTACTTGCTTCTTAAGGTCCCCTGTGGCCTGTAACCAGCTTGTATTTTTCTTGGAAGCTTTTGGTACAGGAGTTCTGACTTCACTGTCTTCCTCCTGTTCCATGCTTTGATCCTTTTTGTCCCCAAAATAGAAGTCTAATGTTGGATTGCTTTGCTTGGTTTGCTTCCTTTGCCTGCTAATTTTGCCACTCAATTACTTGAGTTTTGGGTTTTTTGCCACAGTAGGACTCTGCTACCAGACAGGGGAGCTTTGTACCAAATGCTAGGGTTTTCTCAGCTGCTGGAGCTATTAGTTGGGTGCCCTCTCTGAAGCCTCCACACGTTCTGGCAAGCTGGTCACTCACACCAGGACCGCCACTCTCGACCTCAATCCAGATCCAAGCAGGTTAAAGCAAGAGTGATTACCCCTCAAACTCGTCACTTGTTCCCCCTACACTCTGCAGGCCAGGAGCTGAAGCTGCAACTTGGCAGCGGCTGAGCTACAGCCCTCAGCAGCTTCTCCCTCCAGGGGATAAAGGCCAACGCACTCCCAACTACTGGATCCCAAATTCCACACTACACTGACCTTTCACTTTGTCCTTAGCATCTATGTGTTGATAATTCTGGAAATGGCCACAGCTGCTGGTGGTCTGGAGTTCCTTCAGCCAGTGGTTGGTCAGGCCCACCCTGGGGCTAAAACCTCAGCATGGGTCTGGGCTCAGCTCCCAGAGTTGGGCTGGCTGATTGATTCCTGCCGGCCTGCCAGGCTGTCCTCAGCAGATGGTTAGCTTCTTTGTGTCATTTTGTGGGTTCAGTAGCTCCAAAGTTTGTTCAGAGTCCTCTTTTACATGAATTGGGGAGGTGGAAGCCAGAGTCTCAGTGAAGTCCTGTTTCTACTCCGCCATCTTGACTCCGCCCCAGTTGTTTATCTTTATGATATTCCTGCCATTGCATAAATTATTCTCCTGGTCCTGCTCACTTTCGCTCTGAATCTGTTCATATAATTTTCCCCCAGTTTCTCTGAATTGTCCCTTTTATAATTTCTTATGTTATAATAGTATTCCATTTTAATGATGACTATGTAAAGGTTCGGCTCAAAATTCTTTTCTGAAGTAAATTACTTCGCCTGAGCCATCTCAAATGTCACAAAATTTTTGAAGTAAATTTTGATTTCTGTACTTAAATTTGTCATTGGGATACAAATAAAGATCCATTGAACATCAAAATCAGTAGTCCTATAGTTTCCAGCTTTCATTTTTAAAAACTGATGAAAAATAAATTAGGAGAGGTAGCATGGCATAATAGAAAGAGCCCTTAACTGGGAATTGTAAGTCTTGTATTCTAGTTCCAGTTTAATCACTAATTTTTAGTTGTGTGACCTTGAGTAAATTACTTCCTTAAACTGTAAAATAAGGTAGGGATTAGACTTTGTCCTAATCTGCCTTCTCTTTTTTCTCTGTATATTCTCTCACTTAGTGATCTTATCAGCTTCCATGAATTTTATTATTTGATGACTTACGGATCTATGTACTTAGTCATTTTCTCTTTCTAAGCTCTAGCTACCTACTGTACATTTCAAACTTGATGTACAATGGACATTTCAAGTTCAGCATATCTAAAGGAATATGTATTATCTGTTCCCTTTAAATACATCCATCTTCCAAGCTTTCTTATTTTTCATTACCATCTACTCTTCTGATCTCACATGTTCATAACTTTGTTGTTACGAAGAATTCTGACCCTTAAGAAATTGGTCAGACTTCTCAGTATAGTCCTAGTCAAGGAAAGAGAGGGGCCAGTGTTCTCTTTAATTTCAACTCAGCTCTGGACTTTGCATCAGGAATGTTTGGAATTCCTCTCATTAAAGGTTCATTTCCCTCCTTGTAAGATTATACTCAGTTTTGCTTCATAAATTATTCTTGCTTTGTAAGCCTGAATTTTTGCCTTCCCCAATATCATGTTCCAATCTCCCCACTCCCTTATAATAATGAGTGTTAAATCTTGTGTGATCATGACTGTGGCTCCTTAATACTCAAATTCTTTATGAGTTCTTGGAATATTTTTTTCTTTGACCTGCATTTTGGCTACAGTATTCCTGGGAATTTTCATTTTGGAGTTTCTTTCAGGTGTTGATGGGCATAGAGTTTGTTTTGCTGTGATGTCTCATGTTTTTCCTCCATTTTTTTCCCCAGTGTTTTGACTTTTATATTTCTTGATCTCTTGTTGAATCATTAGCTTCTATTTGGTCAATTCTAATTTTCAGTCAGTAAACATTTATTAAGGGTCTGCTAAGTGTCAGGCACTTGTGCTAAGCACTGGGGATACACAACTAGACAAAAGATAGTCCTTATCCTCAAGGAGCTTATAATTTTGGGCAAGGTTTTTGAATACTCCTTGTTCCAAGTTGTTAATTTTATTTTCACATTTTTTTACATAGCTCTCCTTTCTTTTCCCATTTTTTTCTCTACCACTTCATTTTATTTTATTTTAAAAAATTTTTTATTTTAAAATTTATTTTTAGTTTTCAACATTCATTTCTACAAGATTTGAGTTACAGTTTTTTCTCCCTGTGTTTCCCCTACCCCCACCCCAAAATAGCGAGCCTACTGACCCCTTCCCCCAATCTGTTCTCTCTCATATCCTCCCCCATCACTCCCTTAACTTTCTAGTAAGGTAAGATGGATTTCTATACCCCAGTGCCTGTCTACTTTGTTTCCCAGTTGCATGTAAAAAAAAAAACCTGGCAAATTATTTTTTAACATTTGTTTTTAAAACTTTGAGTTCTAGATTTTTTTCCTTCTTGCCTCCTCACCCGCTCCCATTGGGAAGATAAGCAATTCAATATAGGTTGTACATGTGTAGTTATCCAAACTATCTCCATAGTAGTTATATTGTGAAAGACTAACTGTATTTCCCTCCATCCTATGATGCCGCCTACTTATTCTATTTTCTCCTTTGATCCTATCCCTTTTCAAAAATGTTTCCTTCTAACTACCCTCTCCCCCAATCTGCCCTCCTTTCTATCATCCCCCATCTTATCCCCTAGCCTCCTATTTTCCTGTAGGGTAAGATACCCAATTGAGTGTGTATGCTATTCCCTCTTTTAAGCCAAATTCAATGAGAATACAGTTGTCCCATTTCCTTTCACCTTCCTGCTCTTCCCCTCCATTGTAACAGTTTTCTCTTGCCTATTTTTTTTTTGCCTTTTTCTAAGAGGGTAATTGGGGTTAAGTGACTTGCCCAAGGTCACATGGCTAGTTTGTGTGTCTGTGTGTTAAGTGTCTGAGGCTGGATTTGAATTCAGGTTCTCCTGACTCCAGGGACAGTGCTCTATTCACTGCACCACCTAGCTGCCCCTCTTTTGCCTCTTTTATATGAGATAATTTACCCTGATCTATCTCTCTCTTTCTCCTTCTCCCAATAAATTCCTCTCTTACCTCTTGATTTTATTTTTTAGATATCATCCCTTCATATTCCACTCATCCTGTGCCCTGTGTCTATGTATACATGAACATACATATGCCCACATTCATACATATATTTATATACACATACGCCCTCCTATACATGCATATATATGTATGTATACATATATATTTCCTTCAACTATCCTCATACCGAGAAAAGTCTTATGAATTACAATTATCATTCTTCCATGTAGGAATGTAAATAGTTCAACTTTAATAAATTCCTTATGATTTCTTTTTCCTGTTTACCTTCTCTCAGCTTCTCTTGCTTCTATAGTTGAAAGTCAGATTTTCTGTTCAGCTCTGTTTTTTTCATCAAGAATGCTTGAAAATACTGTTTCATTGAATGACCTTATTTTCCTCTATAGCATTATACTCAGTTTTGCTGGGTAAGTAATTCTTGGTTTTAATCCTAGTTCTTTTGACCTCCAGAATATCATATTCCAAGCCCTTTGATCCCTTAATGTAGAAGCTGCTAGGTCTTGTGTTATCCTGATTGTGTTTCCACAGTACTCCCAATTGTTTCTTCCTGACTGCTTGCACTATTTTCTCCTTGACCTGGGAACTCTGGAATTTGGCTATAACATTCCTAGTTTTCTTTTTGGGATCTTTTTCAAGAGGCGATCGGTGAATTCTTTCAATTTCTATTTTGCCCTCTAGTTCTAGAATGTCAGGGCAGTTTTCCTTGAGAATTCCTTGAAGGATGATTTCTTGGTTCTTTTTTTTGATTATGGCTTTCAGGCAGTAATTTTAAAATTATCTTTTCTGGATCTATTTTCCAGGTCAGTGGTTTTTCCAATGAGATATTTCACATTGCCTTCTATTTTTTCATTTGTTTGAATCTGTTTTATAGTATTTTGATTTCTCATAAAGTCATTAGCTTCCAGTTGCTCTAATCTGATTTTGAAGAAGTTAATTCTCTTCAGTGAGTTTAAGGCTGGCTTTTTTCCTTGCTGGCTTTTTGGGCCTTTTTTGCCATTTGAGTTAGTTTATTTTTTAAGGTGTTATTTTCTTCCGTGTATTTTTGAGTCTCCTTTAGCAGGCTGTTGACTTGCTTTTCATGATTTTCTTGCACCATTCTCATTTCTTTTCCCAATTTTTCCTCCACTTCTCTTACTTGATTTTCAAAATCCTTCTTGAGCTCCTCCGTGGCCTGTAACCAATTCATATTTTTCTTGGAGGCTTTTGATGCAGGAGTTCTGACTTTGCTGTCTTCCTCCTGTTCCATGCTTTGATCCTTTTTGTCCCCAAAAAAGGATTCTGTGGTCTGTTTGTGCTTCCTCTCCTCACTCATATTGCCAGCCAATTACTTGACTTTTGAGCTCTTTGCCAAAGTAGAACTCTGCTTCCAGAATGGAGAGAACTTTGTCCCAAATCACTGGGGTTTTCGTAGCTGCCAGAGCTATTAGGAGGGTGTCCTCTCAGCAGCTCCCACAAACTTTGGCACACTGGCCACACACCCCAGGACTACCACCCAAGACCACAATCCAGATCCAAGCAGGTTAAAGCAAGAGCGATTACCCTCTAAATGGTCGCTTGGTCCCCCTATAATCTGTAGGCCAAGAGCTCCTGAGGCAGCTACGTGGTGGGGCTGCTCAGCCACTGTGCCTTGACAGCTTCTTCTTGCCAGGGCAGGGGCCAGACCACACTCTTCTTCCATTCCCCTTCCCCCCCATTCCAACAGAGTTCCACACTAACCTTTTCCTTTCTTTTTGGTGTTTGTGGTTTGAGAATTCTGGAAACTACCACATCTGCTGGTGATTCACTCTCCTGAAGTTTGCTCTGGCCTCCTGGTTGGGGCTGCCCTGGGGCTAGATCCACAGGACTCATATGGCATTGAGCTAGGCTCCCAGCCTTGTGCGATAGGCCCTTCCTGTCGGCCTGCCTTCAGTGGGAGATTTGTTTCTCTCTGTCACTTTGTGGGTTCTATTTCTTTAAAGTTTGTTTAGAGTCATTTTTTTTACATGTATTAGAAGTGATTGGAGTGGGAGCTCACGCCAAGTTTGTGCTGCTACTCTGCCATCTTTGCCCCACCCCCCTCATTTCATTTTAAAAATAATTTTTAGTTCTTTTTTAAACTCTTTAGCTCTTGCAGGAATTCTGGCTGGATTTGTGCCCAAGCTGCATTTTTCTTTGAGGCTTTGCTTGTAGATTTCAAGTCATTCTTTTCTGGATTTGTGTCTTGAGCTTTCCTGTTGTTGCAATAGTTCTTTATGGTGGGACTGTTTATTTGTTTGTTCATTCTTCTAGTCTTCTTCTTGACTTTAGACTTTATGTTAAGGTTGGACACTCTGCACTTCCGGGGGATTGTCTGGGCTGAACTTCTGTCCTCTTGTGACCTTCTACTGCTTTTCACAACTCAGTGAAACCTGCAAGCTTTCAGTGCTCCCAAAGGATCTGTGATCCAGGGGTAGTCTGGTCATTGCCCTTCAGGTCTGAGCTCTGCAAGGTTCCAACCCAGGTTTGGATCTGTCAGTTTGTCCTTACTTAGAAGTCTCAGTAGACCACTTCTGGAGCCAGTGATTATTAGCTTGCTAGAGGATTTTGCAGGTTCAGGGTGACTGATTTTGAACTTGTTCCTCACTCTATATACAGGTAGGGCCCCCCCCCCCCCACCATGATTACTCCTCCCTTCCACCTGGGCCTAGGTATAGGTCTGCTCCTTAGTCTCCCCTAGATCTGTGAATTGGAATTGGGTAGTGAGTACGAGTTGCCAAATGTCACTTATTCCTGCATCCTGTGCTAGTTCATTGATCCTCTGGCATTTCTTCCTGCTTGGAAGGTTCCTACCCAGTGCCTGTTCTCAGCTGTCTTTCAGTCCTAGGGCATGGGAATGCTCCATGTGTGTCACATTTCTGGCCAGACTCAGTCCTCTGTATCTGTCTCCGGAAAAACTACTCACTATGATTTTTTTCTTGGATTTCCTAATCAGAAATCAGGCTAGTGTGTTTTCTAAATCTTTGTGGAGTAGGTATGGGTTAGGGAACTAGGCTGTACTTCTTTCTACTACTCTACCATCTTGACTCTGCCTCTCTTGAATTCAGAAAGAAGTAAACTTATAGAAGCAAAGGCCTGAAATTAAGAATAAATATAAGATAGTTGCTATACCTCATAATACATCAAGCAATACCTTAAAAAAAAAGAAAGAGCTCTAGTTAAGGTTGGAACATTTGACCATGTCTCTCTTTCTCGGTTTGCAGGAGGGTGCAGATTCGGAAAATCACAAGGTTCGTCAAAAGCTGAAGGCAAAGGAATGGGATGAGTTGTTAGCGAAGGGGAAGAGGTTTCGTGTGCTCCAGCCAGTGAAAATTGGCTGCATCTGGGAAGGCGAGAAGAACAGTAATGCCAGTTCAGATCTAAAAGTGTTGCAGCAATTCACAGCTTGTATTCTGGACACAGTCATTCCAGAGGAGGAGCACACACCGAAGGCCAACAAAAGAGAGAAAAGGGATCGACAGAGTAAGCTCTGAATTTAGGGTGGGAATGGCATGAGAAACCAAAGGCAGGTCTTCCCACCTGCACAGAGTCCTGTAGTTATAGGACTTAGTGTTGTAAGGGATATTAGCAACCATTAAGTCCAGTTCAGACCAGAACATTTATTCAACGCCTCCTTTGTGGTAGCCATTATACCAAGTGTTGGGATATAAAGACAGGCAAACAGTCTCCCCTCAGGGAGTTTATATTATATTGGAAGAATATAGCATTGACTCAAATAGTAGACAAAAGTAATTTGAAGAGGGAATGATTGTTAAGTAAAATCAGGAAACCATGGAGGGCTTCACAGAGAAGGTGGCACTCGAACCTTAAGGAAGGGGAAGATGTTGAAGTGGAGTTGAGGAAATATGTTTGGGCATAGAAGACGCCTCGTATAAATGTGTAGAGCTTTATTTTATAGATAAGGAAACAGGATCAGAGATGGTAAGTGACTTATCCAAAGTCATATTAGACTTCAGCAGAAGTTCTCTGATACCAAATTTGGTGCTCTTTCCACATTGATATGGAACTCATTGGAGGAACCCCGGGAATAGCCAGGGACTGGCTGGTGACAATTACTCAGCAAACAATCACCCTACTGAACCAAACATTGTCAAATGATGGATGCTGGGGATAAAAATGAAATAGGGCCCTCGGGGAGCTTACATTGTATGGGAGAGACAACATGTCAAGTCAACAAGCATTTATTTATGTAGTGCCTGCTATGGCCAGGCACTGTGCTAAGAGCTGGAGATAAAGAAAAGCAAAAATACAATCTGTGCCTTTAAGGAACTCCTTGTCAAGTGAGGAGATAATATGCAAACAACTATGTACCTAGGAGAAATATACATTAGAAATGGGAGATAATTCAAAAGGGAATGCCCTGGGAGGGGAGGGGCCCAGGGCAGACGGGAAAGGGTAGGACCTGTCCATTAGTCACATAGCTACTAAGTGTCAGAAGTGGGATTGAATCCAGGATGCCTTTGACCCAAAGTCCAGCCCCTTTCCCCCAAGCCACACTCCAATTTTCATCTTTAGTATGTATAGTTTATCTTGGGCATTAATATAAGAGATTATAAGATTAAATTTTGCAAATGTGTGATTTCAGTCTTAAATTTTTTAGCAATGAAGTTTCTCTCCTTTTTCTACAGAATTCTTTCAACTGCGTATTAGCAGTAATTGTAACTTACACATAAATTGTTGAACTATTTACAGAGTATCTGCCTCATACTAACACTGTAAAGGTAGATAGGGCCAATGATGTCTTCATTTTTGGAAGAAAATGAGGCCTAGAGAGATTGTTGTTCTTGGATGCACAGCTAGTAAGTAACTGATCCTCGATTTAGACCCAGGTCTACAAGTTCTAAACACAGTGTTCTTTCCACTCTGCACAAGATCTTAAGTCTTGTTACTAAAAAGTAACTATCCATCACAGTCTCTCAAACAGGGCCCCAGTTCATGCATATTATATTTTACCGCCATTCATTATAAATTATTTTTTTTTTCTCCTTACTAGTCTTGGAACAGTTACTCCCATTATTGCATGGGAATGTGAATGGAAGTAAAGTGATCATTCAAGAATTCCAGGAGTGCTGCCGTCAAGGATTGTTCAGTAAGGACACTGGCAGTCCTGATAGTGGCACGGCTAGCCCTACAAGTCCAAGTACTTCCCGGCCACAGACTCCAACTGCTAATGAGGATGCTGCTATACCTTCCAAAGCTAGACTAAAGCGAATCATTTCTGAGAACTCAGTGTATGAGAAAAGACCAGATTTCAGGATGTGTTGGTATGTTCACTTGGAAGTGCTCAAGAGCTTTGACCAAGAGCATTTACCTGTGCCTTGCCAATGGAACTACATCACTCAGGTCCCATCTGCTACTAAAGAGGACAATGGCAGTGGGCTAAGCCTGGGACCCACACAGACTACCCCAGTCTCACTAAAGAGAAAGAACACAGGCAGTATGTCCATCACTCATTTCATGAAGAAGCCAAGGCATGATGAACAGGTGAGAGTTCCCTTGGGAGCATCCTGGTTGTCTCTTTCCCAAAAGAAGAAGGACAGCAACACTTAATAATATAATATGTGCATTATACATGGGTACTGAATAAAGCTTTGGGGATTGACACTGGAGGCAGGGTTTGAAAAGACGAGTAAGGCTACTAGCCTCTTGTTGTCCTAAAAGGGGAAAAGGATCCTGCTTTTGAATTTTCAGAAATCAGTCCTTATTGGAAGGTTAAAGATCTTAGATATCTGTGAAAGCTATATCATTGTGTTCCTAAACTCAGTTTCTGAGAACTCATTCCTATAATGTTCCCACTACGCTGAAAACTGATTAACTAAACATGAATCAGTCCATATAGCAAGTCAAGTTTTTCAGAATTGAAGAGTCTCAATACTGAATTGACCTCTGAGGTCATCTAATATTATCAACCCATACCTGAACAGGCATCCATTCTACAGCATTCCCAACAAATGTAAGACTACTCATGGAGAGCTCATTCCCTTACAGGGTAGTTCATCATACTTATGGGCAGATCTAGTTTTTAGGAACTTTTCCCTGTAGTGAGCTAAATTCTGCCTCCAAGAAAACAGTCCTTCATTATAATAATATATAATCCTTCATTATCTTCTACCCACCTAAATCTTCTGAAAACTAAACACACTCACTTCTTTCTATCAGTCTTTATGATGCCATCATCCTATTCAGTCTTCACCAACCTGGTAGCAATCATCTGGACGGATTCCAATAAATTGTATTACCAAACATTTTCCTTCCTCAACTTCACAAAATTTAGCTCTAAATTCTTTAGATATTTTTCTAGAAATTAAATCTACCTTTAAAAGCTGGAGAGTTGACAACATTAAGAAGGCTCAAGCATGTCCTACAAACTCCAAAGGCAATTCCAGAAGAGGAGTTTCCAAAATGTTTTGGGCAGTGACAGTATTGTTAGACTGGGTAGCCTTGAAGGGAGAATCACTCATTCTGTGTGTAAATTCTGATCCATTTGTTTAAAAGTTAATTATAGTACTTTACATGGTGTAATATAATGCCAAGGAAAGGCAACTTCCCAGGTTCAAAATACCAGCATAGGTGCTCTCCATTTTATTCAGTGACAAACCAAGAACTGAGAAGATCAAAACATGACATCATTCCAAATACAGCATTTACTAAGTGTGATTAAATAATCTCCAAGGACTACCCCACCCCAGGACCTTCCAATCATTCAATCAATTACAAAGTCTCTGTTCTAAAAACTTCTCCACCCCTAGGCTATACCTTAATTTAATCCACCACAAAGTCCCTCTTCTCAAATGGAGATTAGTTTCCAAACATAAGGTCAAAAGTTACCCACCCCTGGATCACAATTGAATCTACCCCAGAGTTACATCAATTTTAAGCACAGCACTTAATACCCAAATGGAGGTCTTTGCTTCATCTTGACACGAGCCAAGTTCTCAGCAATCTTAGTTCCTGGGGAGACAAGGCTTAGCAAGGCCACAAGATACATTGCCAGTCCCTTCATTAATTCATCCTCTGTCTGTAGAACAGTCCTAGAACCCCTGAAAACGTTAGCAAAACCCTCTCCCAGGATTTCTGTAAACATACAACAAGAAAATCCTTCTTCAGGGCTTCTGAACCAACAGAAAGGCTCCCAGACCCCTGCAACAACAGCACTGTCCTTCACCAGTGGACAGTATTCACTCTTTGTCTACAGGACAGTCTCAGGGCTTCTTAGTGAACAGCCAGGTTCCAGGACTTCTTCAACAAAAGGACTGTCTTTCACCAGTGGACAAATCTGGCAAAATAACATCAAAACAGACAGACAAAGTACCAGCAAAACAGCCATGTCTCCTCAGTCCTTGGCAGCTCAGGGGGCAGGTCTCTAAAGTCCAGGGCAATTCAAAGCGGCCACCAGCAATTCTCTTAGTCTCTCTCTCTCCACGAGGTGCTGCTTCCAAAAAGATCTTCCGCCTCTCTTGTCTCTCCAAATCTACGTCACCAGCTCCTCCCAGTTCAGGACTTTCTTTTCACATCAAAAAGTCCATCCCACAGGTGGGATTAACAAGCTCTGGGTTTTAACACAATCAATTTGAAAACCAAGCCAATACAGGGGAATCTTTAATTGCCATTACTATCACACATGGTAAACATACATATAAAATTTTTCTGTAAGAGGTCTGAACTCGGGGTTAGCTAGGTGACACAGTGAATAGAGCACTGGCCCTGGAGTCAGGAGGACCTGAGTTCAAACCGGCCTCAGACGCTTAACACTTACTAGCTGTGTGACTTTGGGCAAGTCACTTAACCCCAATTGCCCTGCCTTCCCCCCTCCAAAAAACAAACAAAAAAAAAGACGGGGGAGTTTGAACTCAGCATGTACTTAACATTTACCATAACCTTTAATACCTTTGTTAAATGCACCTAAAAACAGTTGTGTATTTTTTTTTGGTGGGGGGAGGGAGCAGGGAAGATATTCATAAACACAGTAAGGTGATTTTGGATATTCTTCGTTTTTTTTCTCTCATTCTATCCATTTTAGTATTCCCATGTGTAAAATTAACTGAAGTATGATAATCAGCAAAGGCCAATCATCCTCTACATGAAAAAAAACAAACAAAAAGCATGTTGTGCAAATGGTAAATAGAAGAGTATAATCAGTTTGTCTAAAATTGAATATCAGGAATTTGTAATTTGTAATAAGCCTACAATGATATTATGATCCCAACTACCTATTTAATCACCAAATTCTTAGAAGTTACAAAGTTTAGGTCTGATGAGAAAGTCATGACCACTGTTCAAAATTGTTTTATGTTAAAAAAAAAGAACTAAATTATTGTGCTTTTTAGGACAATTGAAATTAAAATCTTGTAACTGTTATGTGTAATAATACTTCCCTGAAGAAGGCCTACTCTGATGACTAATTGTGGAATGGAGAAAACCTTCGGTGTCCCGAGTTAATAATGGGTAGATAGGGTCATAGGATTGTAGATAGAGCTGTGTCTTTAAAGGTCATCTAGTCCAACCCCCATGTTTTGTAGATGAAGAAAATGAAACTTATATGAGAGTAGTTTGTCCATAGTCACACAGCTTTCATGTAGCCAAGCTCAGATTCAAACCCTGGTCTTTTGACTGGAGACCCAGTTCTCATTTTGCTACACTTCACTAAAATTTTAATTTTTGTAAATAATATAATATTTTCCTGACATGTCCAGTGGTCCCTTTTCTCTGGCTACTCTCTCCTTTTACAAGGAAATGTTCTGCCCACCCCCATGTCAGTTTTGTTGTTTCTGTTATAAGATAAATCTCATTGGATGCTTTAGGTTGAAACTGTGGAAATGGATGGATTCCAGGCAGACACTGAAGAAGAGGAGGATGATGACACTGAATGCATGATTATAGATATCCCAGTCAGTGGAGGTGAGAAGAATTAGAACTTTAAGCTATTATTTCTCTTTTCTAATTTTTTTGGTAAATATTTAGTATTTTATTTTTTCCAATTTCATGTAAAGATGTTTTCAATGTTCATTTTTTATAAGATTGAGTTCCAAATTTTTTCACCCCCCCTCCCCATAGCCTCTCCCCAAGATGGCAAGCAATCTGATATAGGTTATACATGTGTAATCATGGAAACATTTCCACATTAGTCATGTAAAAGAATATAACAAAAGGGAAACGTCACAAAAAACGTGAAAATACTATGCTTTGATCTGCATTCAGTCTCCATAATTCTTTTTGTGGATGTGGATAGCATTTTCCATCATGAGTCTTTTGGAATTGTCTTCGATCATTGTATTGCTGAGAAGAGATAAGTCAGTCATCATTGATAATCATGCAGTGTTGCTGTTACTGTGTACAGTGTTTTCCTGGTTCTGCTCACTTCACTCAGCATCAATTCGTGCAAGTCTTTCCATGAAGTCTGTCTGCTCCTCATTTCTCATAGCAGAATAGTATTCCATTACATTCATATACCACAACTTGTTCAGTTACTCCCCAATTGATGAGTGTTCCCTCAATTTCCAATTCTTTGCCACCACAAAAATAACTGCTATAAATATTTTTATACATTAGGTCCTTTTCCCTTTTTTATGATCTCTTTGGGATACAGATCTAGTAGTGATAGTGCTGGATCAAAGGGTATGTATGCACAGTTTTATAGCCCTTTCAGCATAGCTCCAAATTGCTCTCCAGAATGTTTGGATCAGTTCACAACTCCACCAACATTGCATTAGTGTTCCAATTTTCCCACATCTTCTCCAGCATTTACCATTTTCCTTTTCTGTCATATTAGCCACTATGATAGGTGTGAGGTGATACCTCAGAGTTGTTTTAATTTGCATTTCTCTAATCAATAATGATTTAGAGCATTTTTTCATATGACTATAGATAACTTTGTTTTTTTTGTTGTTTTGTAGGGCAGTTGGGGTTAAGTGACTTGTCTAAGGTCACATGGCTAGCTTTTTGTGTTAAGTGTTTGAGCTCAGATTTGAACTCAGGTCCTCCTGATTCCAAGGCCGGTACTCAATTCACTGCACCACCTAGCCGCCCCTTAACTTTGATTTCTTTGTCTGAAAATTGTTCCTATCTTTTAACCGTTTATCAATGGGGAATGACTTATATTCTTACAAATTTAACTCAGTTCTCTATGTATCTGAGAAATGAGGCCTTCATCAGAAACACTTGCTATAAAAATTGTTTTCCATCTTTCTGCTTTCCTTCTAATTTTGGTTGTGTTGGTTTTGTTGGTGCAAAACCTTTTAAATTAAATTATCCATTTTATATTTCATAATGTATTCTATCTCCTGTTTGGTCATAAATTCTTCCCTTCTCCATAGGTCTGACAGGTAAACTATTTATGCTCTCCTAATTTGCTTATGGTATTACTCTTTATGTCTAAATCATGTACTCATTTTGACCTTATCTTTGTATGTGATGTGTGAGATGTTGGTCAATGCCTAGTTTCTGCCATACTATTTTCTAGTTTTCCCAGCAGTTTATGTCAAGTAGTGAGTTCTTATCCCAGAAGCTGGGGTCTTTGGGTTTATCAAACAGTAGATAACTATAGTTGTTTACTAGTATGTTTTATGCATCTAATCTATTTCACTGATCCACCAATCAGTTTCTTAGCCAGTACCAAATAGTTTTATGATTGCTGCTTTATAATTTAGTTTTAGATCTAGTATGACTAGGTCACCTTCCTTTGCATTTTTTTCATTAATTTCCTTGATTTTCTTGACCTTTTGTTCTTATAGGTGAAATTTGTTATTTTTTTTTTAGCTCCATAAAATAATTTTTGGTAGTTTGATTGTTATGGCACTGAATAAGTAAATTAACTGGGGCGGCCAGGTGGCTCAGCAAGTAAGAGCACCGGCTCCAGTGTTGGGATGACCTGGATCAAATCCGGGCTCAGATACTCAGCACCACACCCAGAAATAACTGGCCGTGTACCCTTGAGCAAGTTACTTAACCCCGATTGCTTTAAAAAAAAATAACTTAGGTAGAATTGTCATTTTTATTATGTTAGCTTGACCTACCCATGAGCAATTGATATTTTTCCAGTTGTTTAGATCTGACTTTATTTGTGTGAAGAAGTGTTTTATGATTGTGTTCATATAGTTCCTGGGTTTGTCTTGGCAAGTAGGTTACCAAATACTTTATATTCTACAGTTATTTTGAATGGAATTTCTCTATCTCTTGTTGCTTGAGCTTTGTTGGTAATATATAGAAATGCTAATGATTTATGTGGGTTTATTTTATATCCTACAACTTTGCTAAAGTTAATTATTTCAACTAGTATTTTGGTAGATTCTCTAGGATTCTCTAAGTATACCAACATATTGTATGCAAAGAATGTTTGTTTCCTCATTGCTTAATTCTAATTCCTTCAGTTTCTTTTTCTTCTGTTATTGCTTAAGCTAACATTTCTAATATGGTATTGAATAGTAGTGCTGATAATGGGCATCCTTACTTCACCCCTGATCTTATTGGGAAGGCTTCTGTCATGTCCCCATTATAGATAATGTTTGCTGATGGTTTTAGGTAGATACTACTTATTATTCTAAGGAAAATTCCATTTATTCCTGTGCTCTCTTTTTTTTTTTAATTGGAAGGGGTGCTGTATTTCGTCAGAAGCTTTTTCTGCATCTACTGAGATAATCATAGGATTTCTGTTGGTTTGTTACTGATAGGGTCAATTATGCCAATAGTTTTTCTAATATTAAATTAGCCCTGCATTCCTAGTATAAATTACATAGAACTTTAGAAAAGTTAGATATGACTGACCTCTGGAGAAAACTGAATAGGGATAGAAGGAATATACCTTTTTCTCAGCAAACATGGCACTGATACATACTAGGAATTATGTTCAGCTCCTTAACTTCTTGTGTATTTTGTGGTTAGATTTATCTAGTTCAAAGAGGGGGAGGTTGAGGTCCCTTACTAGTATAGTTTTGCTATCTCTTCCTGTAACTCCCTTCTGTAAGAATTTGGATGCCATATCATTTGGTGCATATGGATTTAGTATTGATATTACTTCATTGTCTGTGGTACCTTTTAACAAGATGTAGTTTCCTTCCTTGTCTCTTTTAATTAGATCTATTTTTTCTTTTGCCTTCTCTGAGATCAGGATTGCTACCCCTCCCTTTTTTACTTCAACTGAAACATAATATATTCTCCTCCAGCCTTTTACCTTACTCTGTATGTGTCTCTCTGCTTCAGATGTGTTTCTTGTAAATAACATGTTGTAGGATTTTGGTTTTTAATCCACTCTGCTCTCTGCTCCCATTTTATGGAAGAGTTTATCCCATTCACAGTTATGATTACGAATTGTGTATTTCCCTCCATCCATCATATTTTCCTGTTTATACTTCTCTCTCTCTTTCTCCTTTCACCTTGTCTCCCTATTCACCAGAATTTTGCTTCTGACTACCCCCTCCTCAAATATACTGCCCCTACCTCCCTTTTCTTTTCCCTTTCCCCTCTTACTTCCTTATAGGCTAAGATAGATTTCTTTACCCAACTTAGTGTGTTTGTTATTCCTTCTTTGAACCAAAACTGATGAGATTAAGGTTTAAACAATGCTCACTCCTCCCTCTCCCTCTACTGTAATAGGTTTTTCATGCCTCTTGTGATACAATTTACCTCATTCTGCTTCTACCTTTACTCTTTTCCCTATACAATCCTTTTTTTTTTTAACTTGATTCTTGATTACTAATTTGTGATATCTCATAGAGTCATTAGCTTCTACTTGACCACTTCTAAATTTTTTTTTGGAGGAGAAGGCAGTTGGGGTTAAGGGACTTGCCCAAGGTCACACAGCTAGTAAATGTCAAGTGTCTGAGGTGGGATTTGAACTCAGGTCCTTCTGACTCCAGGGCCAGTGCTCTATTCACTGTGCCATCTAGCCACCCATCAATTCTTATTTTTAAGGAATTATTTTCTTCAGTTAACTTTTGTACCTCCTTTTCCATTTGGCCAATTCTGTTTTCTAAGGAGTTAATTTGGTTAATCTTTGTGCTTCCTTTTCCAAGCTGTTGACTCTTTTTTTAATAATTCCCTTATGTAATTCTCTTTTTCCAATTTTTCTTCTACCTTTCTTACTTGATTTTTAAAATACTTTTTGAGCCTCTTCCAAGAGAACTTTTTGGACTTGAGACTAATTCATATTCCCCTTCACATGTAGGCATTTTGACATTGTTGTCAGCTTCTGAGTTTGTATTTTGTTGCCATAGTAGCTTTTTATGGTTTTTTGTTCATTTAAAGAAGTTAATGGGGCCATTGTCCCAAACTTTGTGCACTGGAGGCCAACGTCCTAGTCACTGGCTTTTGATGCTTGGGCCTCTGGGGCTGGTGGTTTACTTAGTGAGCTATGGTGGTCTCACCTAGTTGTGCTTGTTGTGCCCTGGGTTCCAGGGCTGGCAGTTTGACTACTGTGCTGGAACCAGAGACTTAAAGCTTGCCTACTATGATGCCAGGACTGCAAGGCCTTGGTTGCTGATGTGTGCTATGCTGAGAGCCTCCTGCTGGCTTGCCCAAACGCTGCTTGTGCTGTGCTGTGCTCCCCTTTCACCCAAGTGAGACAGACCTTTCCTGAAGTCCTTCTAAGTTATCTTACACTGGAAAAGTGTTTCATTCTATCATTTGGTGGATTCTGTCACTCCAGAATTCTTTTAGAGGTTTGATTTAATGTTGTTTCTGAGGGAAACTGGGGAGAGCTCAGACAGTTTCCTGGCCTCTCTCTGCCATGTTGATTCTGCCCTTATTATTTCTCTTTAAAAACATTTTTTTTTCTTTTTGTGGCCTGAGCTCTTACTCTCTTCTTCATAAAAGAAATATAGTGTTAATGTAGCCACTTCTAATTGGTGGAATACTCTTGAGTGACATTACTTGTTTGGGGGAATTTTGATCTTTCTTCTCTGGTGCCAGTTGCCACCTAGCCATATGTCATCCTGCACCATTGTTATCCATGTTTATCCAGTGCCCTGGGGGCCTTTTCTTTAAAAAAAAAAAGAGTGTGGCTCTGGTTCACTTTTTCCAGTAGATGTAATATAAGTTCATTGGTCATTAGACAGAAATCTTAAGTTGCAGAGATGTAGTGTGAGACTAGTCAAGAGAGAGAACAACATTTATAGGCAGAGAAACCTGGGTTCAAATTCTGCCCCTGATATATCCTGAGTATGTAACCATGTTCAGTCAGTATCCAGCTAACTCTGACCCTACATTTTCAGAACAATTGCTGGATCTGTATTGATGATCGGAGTTTTCTCACCAGTGAACCAGATCAAAAAAGAACCAGCAGTTAAATTTATGTCTTAAGTGTGTAAAACCTGATTGTTTGTTTCCTTTCCACTACTCTACCATGGTCACTACAGAGATGGAAGGGGGCAGCACAGAATGGAACTCTGCTCTGTTTCTTTTTGTTTTATGGGTGGGCTTGACCAGGGAATTCATTACCTAGTGCCAGCCTCTTGGTTGCACCTGGAGCAGCATATTTGCTTCACCACTAGTCCCTACTCATGACCTCTCCGCCTTGGTAGAAGCGACTTGAGTTTATGATCTGTATCAGAGTCTTTGAAAACCTTCATGCCAGGTGAGATGTTGAATGAAGGCTTCTGAGGAAGGAGTGTAAAAAGGAGTAATTATTTAACAGCAGAACCTAACAATAATAATAATAATTATTAATAATGCTGATAACATTAGGCATTTTAAAAGTTATTCAGGATGCTTAGCTGCCTTATTTCCAGTCACTTATTTGGACTTAATTATTTCTTTTTCTCATGTTAAACTCTAACATAACCAGCAGTCTCTGAAATATAATTGGATTCACAAGATATGCCTGCATGAAGCAGGGGAGAGGGAAAGAAAAAAGCATTTATAGAGCACCTGCTGTGTGCCAGGCACTGTGCTAAGTTCTTTACAATTATGACCTCATTTGATGTGCAGCCCCCCCCCCTGGCATGGTATGGAAAGGCTTGCCTGGCTGTCCTAGTCTGTTTTGTGGCATTGGCTGTGTGGACTGGAGCTAGAGCAGTACCAGACCAGCAATGAGGGCTTTGGCCTGGCCTGAAAGGCATTTATCTGGTTCTGCCACTTAGTATCTTTGTGGTGTCAGGTACTTATTTTCCCCACAGTTTGTAAAGAACAAGTAACACAATATCATAAAACCTAGTAAATAAATCTGTATTTTTATGAGGAGCTCAAAAACTTCAATATTTATGGGAGAGAGCAGATTGGAGGAGGGGGTATCCTGTGGGATACCTGCTATTTTGGGGCGGTGGGTAGGGGAAAAACGGGGAGAAATTTTGTAACCCAAAGTCTGGTGGAAATGAATGATGTAAAACAGAAGTTAATAAAGCATTTGATTTGAAAAAAAAAAACTTAATCAATATTACATTTCTGTGTTATGCTATGACTTTCAGCATAGACAATGACCCCAAAATAAGCTGCAACTTGGCTGATCTGCCTTTATTTTCTTCATACCCAGGCTGTGGATGTCAGCAAGCTGTTGGTCACTTAGCAAGTGTCAGGACCAGGAGGACCAAACAGAAACTAATCTGAGGCAGAAATAGGTGGAGACAGGACAATATAGTTACCATTCTTAAAGCAGGAAACTAATCTTGCCAGGGGCATGGACAGCCCCATTACTGCATATCAGTAATTATCAGAGTGTAATGGGGCAATAATTAAAGGTAGAGTATACTGTTTACATTTTTCAAGGGATCTCTTCAAATCTGGTATGAGAACGGTGGGTCTTCTCTTTGCTCTTCAGCTTGATGGAGAGTATTGGTAGCTGCTTTGCCATCTGAAAGTGATAGAAATCCAATTTAAAGAGACCTTACTCTTCTTTTCCAGAGGCTAAATCTCCATGTGGACTTGATTCTAAGTTTGATGATGGTGCAATGGAAACGGAACCCAGCGAGGACCCCCAGCCTGTCAGGCCATCTAACGGAACTTAAGAACATAAACTTACTAATCCCATAATGTATGTATGTAGAATTCTTTAGACAATTTTAAAATGTGTATCAGATACTTGAAAATCTTCCCATTTCTTTTGTAAAGAGAAGACAGCACTTTGTCCTCCTTCACAACCCTTTTGGAGGTTTGAAAGTTTATATAGAATGATTAGTTCTTTGATAATTGTAAAAACAAAAACAAAAAAAACACACGCAAACCAAACTGCATATTAATCTGTCTTTAATAAAGCATTATTGAAATTTGATGTTTTGTATGAGAAATAACTCGTTCTCCTCTCCAGCCACAGAAGGCTGTGTTACTGGATTGTAAATGTCCTGAAAACCCCAGTAGCTTAAAGCCCCTTGTCAAGGACTTTTTATAATTGTGTTTAATATGGGCTTCTGAATATAATGGTGGAAATGTATAAATTTTTATTCTGTAGCCCTGACTTGGTCTCTTTCTCCTCTTTTTTATTTAATTTTTTAAGAATTATAAGCTTAATAGGCATTAACAAAAACACACTCTACTACCTCTGTTGTCTTTGGTTTGGCATGTCAGCTTAATTTTTGCTGATTAGTTAAAAAAAACTCTTGAATGTTTATCATTGTCCTAGCTTTGTTCAGGGTGCTTTAGGACTTGAGAAAAAAAGAAGATGAATTTGGCAGCTTTGGGTAAAGTATGCATGTTGCACAGATGTCAGGTATTTGCACATAAATCCCTCATAGTCCTTGGGTGGCCAGGAATGATTGGGATAACTGACCCAGAGAGAGAAAGGGATCTCAGGTGCTCACAGCAGTTTTGAGAAACTGGGACTGCACACCTATTCCAGTTTCCTTTTCCCTCCCCAACACTTGTATATAATCAAGAAGTGTGCAGTGTAGTTGGAAAGGCAAGATTTAGCTATGCAGGAAGTGTGAGACAGGAGCCACACCGGTGGGGTAGGTAATGAAAGTAGCTCTGGATTTAGCCAGACACTAGGATGCAGGCCCTGGTGTGGTGACTTCCTCTGTGACCCTGGGCAAGGCTCTGGATCTCTGAGCATTAGGGACTGGCCTATAACTGTACCTTCTCTGCATCTTGTAGTCTGGGAGCACGGCCTGTATGTGCCCAGGGTGGCACAGCCAGGGACATGGCAAATGACTTGAACTCAGTTCTTCCTGGCTCCCAGGTCTGCTCTCTGTCCTCTAGACCACACTACCTCTGTATTTGTTAATGGGGATAATGCTCATACTGCCTCACATAGTTAAAAAACTCAAATGTCAGCTATTATGGTAGGGAAAGCAGTCTGCTCTGGTTTTAAAGATGTGTGGAAATTGCCAGAAAGCCCCTCCTGTTTCCACACCCCCAGTTTCCTGCACAGTTAAGGTAGAGATCCCAAATTTACCATTACAAGTTGTGTGATCTTTAAAGCAGGTCATTTCATCTCTCTGAAACTTGGTTTTCTTCTCTGTAAACTGGGGCTAATAGTAGTTACACTGCCTGCCTTAGAGAATGCTTGTGAAGAAAGTGCTTGGGAAATGTGCAGAAGCTGTAGAAAGGGCAATTCCTGTGATCTCTTCCTCACCGAGCCAGAAAGGCTGGTTACCAGACTTTTCCTTTAGGCCCGTGTCCATCAGTGATGTTTGTAAAAGAACCTATGGAGAATTTGTTCATTGAAGCATCATTTTCCTTGGGATACTTCTCATCTATCACCCAGATAAATTCTCAATTTGACTGTGAGACTTAGATTTAATAGTGAGAAGCCTGGAAAGAAGGTGACACTTCACCCAAGAATTTAATCAGTACTCATTAGGGTTCTCAGTGGGGCTGTGAATTTCAATAGAGATAGTACAATGAGTAGAGAAACAAATCCACCACAGTTTAGCAGAAATAGGTTGGGAAGGACTGGCTGTTGCTCACACTGTGAAGCAGGGTGGCACATAGCTGCAGACTGAAGGCCAAAGAGCTGGGGTTGAAGCCTTTCTCAGACACGGAGTCGCTGTGTGACCCTGTGAAAATCCTCCCTTATATTTTCTGTGAAATGGAGAGAGACATATCAGCCACCTCACAGGGGTGTGGTGAGGAAAAAATGAAATGATAGTCTGTGCAAAGCCTCTTACCAACCATAACAGCATAGCTGTTCCTGTTAGAAGGTTCTTGCTGTATTTCTGCAATTTTTGTGAAACTTGAAGCATTCCTATTTTATTTTCCTAATAACTCCATGAGGTAAATAGGGCAAGCAGTAGTATTCTCTTCTTTTAGATAAGAAAATGGGCAACGAGAGACATATATTTCCATACTTTGATTAATTTATGATCCTATTAGTGTAGGTCAGGGATGGGGAACTGTGCCCTCCAGGCCACATGTGACCTTCTAGGTCCTCGGATGCACCATTTCGACTGAGTCCAAGTTTTACAGAACAAGCCCTTTTTCGAGGGATTTCTTCTGTGAAGTTTGGATTCAATCAAAGGGCTGCACTTGAGGACCTAGTGGGCCACACATGACCTGGAGGCCACAGGTTCCCTACCCCTGGAGATATTCCTTCTAACCGTGCAGATCACAAACTGGCCCACTTCTCTTATTGCCTGTGTGACCTGGAGAAATCACTTAACCTCTCTGGTCCTTGGCTGCAACATCTGTAAGATGAGAGAGTTGGACTAGTTGGTTTCGGAGGCCCCTTCCAGCTCTAAATTCCAGTCCTGTGATCCATTCATGCCTTTCCATCCTATATAACTCTTTTCTCTGTCTTCCTATAGATCTACCATAGGGGACCCCCTAATTTGCTAGAGGATTTTTTTCTGGATATCTGAATAGTAGTGTGTGAATATTAATGACGTATGCAGGCAGTCCATTAGTTATTCCTCCTCAGTTTCACTACGTCATTGGCCCATTGTTTTTCTGGACATACATCTGACAGCCTTTTGCTATTTCTTCTGCACAATTCTGTTAGCTAACATGATATAATATGCTATTCACCTTTGAATCACCCTCTGGTTTATTTCTTCAGAGTCCTTGGTATTCCATAACCAGCAACCATCCAGCATCACCAGAGGAATATTGTTAAAGACGGACCTTTGTTTCAGGGAAAAGCTTGGGGTCATTGAAAACACTGTGGCTTCCCATAGGCAGTTCAGCATAGTGGTCATTGTCAATGTTTGTGTAAGATGGAAACATAGTTGTGAGATGGCTCTGTGTGTTGTCAACCAACTGCATAGACTGGTGTGAGTGGTAAGCATTTTTTTTTTTTGCTTTTTGGAGGGCAGTTGGGGTTAAGTATAAGCATTCATGTTTTTTTTTTTCACATGTGGATAGTTAATCCAGACCAGCCCTTGAGTTGATGGTGGATCTCCAAGGAGAAGCCAGTTCAGTTTTCTGGGGCTAGGTGCAGTCATCCCAGTGTAACTCACAAACTAACATCTGGAGCATCTGCATCCAGCACATTCCCATTTGGTTTTACTCCCAGACATTCCCATAGTAGCATGCCTTCACGCCTCTGGCACGCCGTCAATGCTATAACTAAAGACGCGGTTTGTTATTGACTTGTTTGCAAAAGCCTGCTAATGTTTCCTTCTCAGTCTGGATTCAGGAAGACTGGAGTTCAAATGTGTCCTCAGGTGCTTACCAGCTACGTGACCCAGGGTTAGTCATGGTTGTTGTGAGGGTCAAATGACATAATATTTGTGATTAGTGATAGTGATATTAGACATAATGTTGTGGTTAGTACGGTGCCCGGCACATAAGTAGGTGCTATGTAAATACTTATTCCCTTCTTTTAACTGAATATCCACAAGGTTTTGTGTATATAAGACTAAAGATGGTCTAGGAAGTCCTGACAGTGACCTTAATCTAAAGGCAGTATATCAAAGTACTGGGTGTCTCGTTTTCTACTCTTGTAAAATGGACGTGATATTTGTTGCCTTCCCAGGGCAGTCATGATGATGTGAAAGGATATAGCGCTCTCAGTTTGCTGGATAAATTCAACTTAGTACCAACATAAACTTAATGGTAGCCTCAACCATCTAGGACAATGATCTCCAAAGTGCTTCCAAGGCATGACCCCATGGGATATGTGGTCAGCCAACTGGATGGTGAGAGGATTACATCCTACCAGCACAGCTGTACCACCCCCGCCTCATTATAGCTCGACACTCCCCCACCACCTCCTCTCACCCTAGGTGGCTGTAATAGGCATCCAGGCAGTGCCAGCTGTGATAGCCTGACTGTAGCACAGATACCCAGAGCTGCTGTGCTGGCACATTGTGTGCTATGGGGCCCCTTAGCAGTCTTGGGAAGTGGCTAGAAAGCCAGGACTTATGCACCACATGAAAACAGACACACACACACACACACACACACACACACACCACCCATGATTTTTGATGGGAAAAAGTAGCCCAGGGTGAGCAGCCAAGGGTGAGTTGTTATGTCTTTTACAAATATAATTATATCGTCTTTTTCCTCCGCCCTTTTCTGAAATTCTCTGTCTCTGAGGGAAATACCATTCTTCTAGTCTCAACCAATTTGAGACTTTTGCTCAACAAAAAAAATTGCTCTTTTCAAAGTTACCAGTGATCTTTTAATTGCCAAGTCTGGTAGCCTGTTCTCAGTCTTCATCCTTCTTAACTCCTCTGAAACATTTGACACTATTGACCACTTTTCCTCTACAGATGTTCACTCTTTCCTCTCTTGAGTTGCTGAAAATGATGTAAACACATGTCACTTATAAAAACTTACACATCTGTGCACTTTAAAAACGGAATGTTATTTTACTGAGTTTTGAAACCATTTGTTACAAATATAAAATTGGAACACCTTCCAATTAGTTTGCTGGAATGACTGGTTGACATTAGGTAATATAGAAATTTACTAGCCAAATTTCAACAAAAATTTTTTCATAATTGGTGAATAGGATTAAAAAATGAGCGTACTTAGCCAGCAATGCACTTAATCCATCTGGATTTAAGTATCTTTGTGTGAAGTGTCTTTTTTCCAACAATGACAAGCTGTTAAAGATTTATTAAAATAAACTGTGCTTGGAACCAGATCTCTGAATTGCTATATCAAAGTGTTAAACCAAAAAATTAAGAAATAGAATATATTCAATTATATTGCTTTCTAGAATATCATTATTAGTAACATTTAGTGGGAGCAAAAGGATTTTTTGGTACAATTTATTTTCAAAATATAATTTCATCTTTCTCACATCCTTTTTCTATTTTTTGTCTTTGTAAGTTAGTACATTATAATTATAGTGTAAGTTACAAATAAATATTGGTATGTAGAGATTTTACTGATAGGGATGCATGATAAAAGTTGGGAGACAACTGATCTCCACTACAGCCGAAATCTTAGAAGCAAGTAGAAAGGACCTTTAAGCAACTGGAGATGCTGCCTTTACCTAGACAGTGGAAAATAAGGTAACACTAAAGGTCACGTTAACTAAAACAACCAAGAAAATGACAGAAGAAATTGAGAGAGGTCTGGATGAGAGCTGTAAAAAACAATCTTGGAGTCTTTTTAGGGTAGAATCATACTAGCCCTACAAATTTCAACAACCCTTCAGGGCTTTACTATAACAAAATACAGGATTTGTTATTTTTACTAATGTAAAAAAAATAACTTTCCTCTGTTCTCCGACTGTCACACAGTTCCTTTGTACCTGAGTGGGATGTTCTTGTGATTTGCAGAGGTCCCTCCCTAAAAAAAGAAATCATTACCTGGTAGCCAGCCATCTGGTGATGAGTTTTTCTAATTAGATCATTGACATTATAGGATAACTAGGTGGTGTAGTAGATAGAGTATTTGGCCTGAAGTCAGGAAGTCTCATCTTCCTGACATCAACAACAATAAAAGATATTATAGAATGAGACTCCTCATTGAAATATGACTGAAGTATTGGTCTTATTCATGGAAGAGGGTAGATGAAATAATAGCTAGTATTTGTATACTATTTTAAAGTTTGCAAGGCACTTTATAGATATTTTGTCCTCATAAAACCCTGACAGGTAGGTGCTATTATTAGCCCCATTTTATAGATGGGGAAACTGAGGCATAAAGAGATTAAATGATTTGCCCAGCGTCACACAGCTAGTAAGCAAATGTCCAAGGTCAAATATGAATGTTTCTTCCAGTGTCCAAGGCAAATATGAATTTGTTTAAAAAAAAGTTTCTTCCTGACTTCTGTGCCACCCAGCTGCCCACATGACTAAATGGTATTGGGTATTAAGAAGAGAGTCTTGGGGCAGCTAGGTGGTGCAGTGAATAGAGCACTGGCCCTGGAGTCAGGAAGACTTGAGTTCAAATGTGACATCAGATACTTGACACTTACTAGCTGAAAGTGTCACTTGAATCCCAATTGCCTTGCCTTCCCCCCTCCAAAAAAAAAAAAAGTCTTACGTGAAGAAATCCAGGAGCTAGCACTTAGTGTGGTGGACAGCATTTGGGTAAGAATCAATGTAGAGAGTTAAAAAGCAGTATTTTCAGTAGTATTTGGCATAGTGCCTAGAACTTAGGAAGAA
Organism: Petaurus breviceps papuanus; assembly: GCF_028583685.1. Lineage (NCBI taxonomy): Eukaryota > Metazoa > Chordata > Mammalia > Diprotodontia > Petauridae > Petaurus > Petaurus breviceps. The sequence goes on along the minus strand of NW_027185782.1, from coordinate 2,058,872 downwards.
ACAGATCAGGCATTAGTGAGGCCAACAGTCATAATAAACATGGCAGAGAAGCACACTGCTTTAGTAATAGGGTATCTTGGACTTTCCCAGGTGTGTGCCGTAGCTCTCTGTGACAGAAGTGCAGCTTATCAATGCGTACTTTTGTTTTAGTAATTATATCCTTCAAAAGATGGGAGAAATGACAAGGGGGACCACTGTTCTGGACCTGGTTCTGAGCATCAAGGAGGAAGTTGATTACTTAAGTGGGAACAGAAGACATCATGGAGGCAAGGGATCACTCTATCATCAGATCTGTGATAGAGAGTCTGTCAGTCAATCAAACCGTTATTAAGCAACCGCGATGTGCCAAGCTTTGTGCTTGATGCTGGGCATACAAAGTTAGGCACTGCCCACACAAGAAAATTACATATGCCATAGGAGACATGGACATGTATAAGCATGTACAAAATAAATGCATGGTAATTTCATGGGAGAGCACGAATATTGTGGGGGAGGATCCAGAAAGGCTTCAGGTAGAAGATGTACCTTGAGTTTTTTTTTTTTTGAGGGGGGAAGGCAGGGCAATTTGGGGTTAAGTGACTTGCCCAAGGTCACACAGCTAATAAGTATTAAGTGTCTGAGGTCGGATTTGAACTCAGGTCGTCCTGACTCCAGGGCCGATGCTCTATTCACTGTGCCACCTAGCCGCCCCTCCCCTTGAGTTTTGAAAGAAACAAGGGATTCTGAGAGGCAGAGGTAAGGAAGGAATACCAGGGATGGGGAATGGCCAGTACAAAGACCCGGTGATGGGATCTGTCATGTGAGAAACGTCAAGGTCAGTGGCTAGAGGAGTAATGTTTGATCTTAGACGACCAGAAGCCTTTCTTAGTCCTTTTTAATTCCAGTTCCTTCCCTCTGTTGTTATTTCCTGCTTATCCTGTACGTTGCTCATTTGTACATATTTGTCTGCTTTGTCTCCCTCGAGGGCAGGGGCTACTTTTTGCATTTCCCACATTTGGCACAGTGCCTGGCACGTAGGTGCTTGATAAATACTGTTTGACTACAGAAATAGAGAAGTTTGGGAGATAGATGGACTTTGCAGGAAGATAATGAGTACTGTTTTGCACATAATGAGTCTGAGTTTCAGTTTGAAATGTCAGACAGGCATTTGGAGCTGGGTGGCAGATCCACAGGCAAGAGACTAGGGCTGGATATAGAAACTGGGGAGTCATTAGCGTTAGAGAGCATAATTAAATTCATGGGAGCTGATTAGGCCAGTAAGTGAAAGAGTATAAAATGATATGAGAGGGTAGCTCAGAAGAGAGCCTTGTGGTACAAATTTAGAAGGAATCCTTAGCCACCAAGACCATACAGCATCATGAAGATGCAAAGAAGAGAGAATCCACGAGAGGGCATTAACAGTGAGTGTCAGATGTTGTGGGAAACTCACAAAGGACAGAGGCTCAGAAAAAGCCATTGCATTTGGCAGCTAAGTTCATTGGTGACTTTGGAGGGACTAGTTTCAGTTGAGGTCTAAAGGCAAAAGACAAACTACAAAGAGCTGAGAAGAGAAGAGGAAAGCAGGAGGAAGTGGGTGGTCTATTTTTCTTCTTTAGCTGTTAATCAACAAGCATTTATTAAGTGCATGTTATTATTTAGTCAGTCAGTCGTGTCCTACTCTTGGTGACCCCATTTGGGGTTTCTTGGCAAAGATACTGAAGTAGTTTTACCATTTACTTCTCCATCTCATTTTACAGATGAGGAAACACTTGCCTCTGACACTTACTAGCTGTGTGACCCTGGGCAAGTGACTTAACATGTTTACTTCAGTTCCTCATCTGTAAGATGGACTGAAGAAGGAAATGGCCAACTGTTCTCGTATCTTTGCCAAGAAAACCCCAAATGGAATCATCAAGAGTCAGGCGTAACGAAAAATGACTGAACAAAGATTAGAGGGAGAATGATGGTGGGGGAAATCAGCAGAAGCCCAGAGGGAGGGGGGATGGATGGAATCAAGGGTACGTATAAAGGAACTGGACTTGGCGAGAAGGGTCATCTCTTCATCACATTGGAGTAAAGGAGGAGAGGATGAGAGATGGTTGGAAAAGTTTTGAGATGAAGAGGGGGCTCATGGTGAATTGGTTTTCAGTTAAGTAGAAGCAAGGTCCAGCAGTGCAAAAGTGGCAATTCCTCTCTTCCTTGGACCTTCTTCCTCTGTCCCTGTCCTGGGACCTCCATTTTAAAGAAATGTCCAGGCCAACCATGTTTACTCCTTGGTTGTGCTTCTGACTCTCAGGACTTCTTCACCATGCTCTCATCATTTTCCAGTTCCCCCTCCCCTCTTTCAGATTCTTTTTACATGTTGTCTTCCTTCATTAGAATGCATGCTTGAGGTCAGGGATTTTTTTTTGTGCTTTTATTTATATTCCTAGCACTTAACACCATGCTTGGTTGCACAGTAAAATGCTTAATAAATAAATGCCAGTTGTCTAGACTGGAATAGGAGAAGGGGACAGAAGGGAAAGCTTGAGTAGGGGAATAATTTGGAAGAACCCCTGTGTAGATTGGGATAGACTATTGATTAGGGAGTAAATCAGTTAAATCAATTAGGTGTTGGCTGTGCTGAGAGCTCATTTGAGAGGAAGTAACAAATCTGTAGTGCACCCAGTCAGTTGAGTCAACTCCAACCACTTAGAAGCATGTGAGTAGGAGTGGAAGGTGTCATAGGATTCAGAGAAAGGGCACGTAGGCTCCCGTGGCCTACACCTATACAGACTATAGGGAAAGTCAGCACAAAAGGGGTGGAAAGCTCTCAAGCATGGAATTCTGAAAACCAATAATTTGGATGGAGAGAGAGCTGTCTAAAAGAAGACAATGTGGCTGCATGGGCAACTTGAACTCAGATACAAAAAAAAAGGAAATGCAAGTGAGGGGTGGATAACTGAGGGTACATTAAGCAAATGGCACGGTTCTGTAAAAATATTAAGAATGGAAACCTAAAGTAAGAGTGTGATGAGCTCTTGAAAAGTTCAAGTCAGTAGGCCTGGAAAATGACTGGCAGATGTGATGGCCAAGCCACTCTGAACCATCTTGAAAATGTCGGAGGGAAAGGCAAGCTTGACAGCCATGCCCAACTAACTTCATTTTTCCCTTTTCAAAGAAACTCAACTAGTAGATCAGATGAATGCCATAAAAATAGTGTACTTAGATTTCAATAGTGACTAAGCTCATCATTGGGTTAATGTCAGCAAGGAAGGAAGTCTTTAGAGGGTTACAGCAGCCTGTGGTTGGGCCCTCATTTTGCATTTTTAATCAGACATGAATGATAGTATGCTGACAACATTTGCAGATGATAAAAATTATTGAGCACAAAGAATAGAAGCCAAAGCTGGAATGATGGGCTAAATCTTTTAAGATAAAACTCTACTCTGGGGTTAAAACTCAGCTTCACAGATACAGAATAGAGGGGACATGTGACGACATTGTGAAAAACAAACAAAAAACTCCAGGATTTTAGTGGGTTGCAAGTTCAATGCAAGTCAGGGGTGATGTCAACCATTGGTGGTGATTGCTTCACTATGCTGTCCCAGTCCAACCAGAGTGCTATGAAAGGACATTGACAAGCTGGAATCCTTGTAGAAGAGGGCTTCGAGGATGATGGAAGACTTGGAAAGCATACCTTATTCAGATGGGTTGAAGGAACTGGGGGTATTTGGTCTGATGAAAAGAAGGCTGGGGGCAGGGAACACAATAGCTGTCTTCAAGTGTTTAAAGGGCTGTCAAATGGCAGCTAGGTGGCACATTGGATAGCTGTACCTGAAATCTGGAAGACTCATCTCCCTGAGTTCAAACCTGGCCTCAGACACTTACTAGCTGCGTGACTCTGGGCAAGTCACTTAACTTTGTTTGCCTCAGTTCCTCAAAATGAACTGGAGAAGGAAATGGCAAAACACTCCATTATCTCTGTCATGAAAACCCCAAACGGGGTCACAAAGAGTTGGACACAACTGAACAAGTGGGAGAGTAAGGATTAGGCTTGTTCTACGGTTAAGGGCAGAAATAACACTGGATAGAAGTTCCAGGGAGGCAATCTTAGGCTTGATGGAAGAAAACTTCCTATCAGAGCATTCCAGAAACTGAAACAAACTGGTTTGAGTAGTAAGTTCCCCTTGCTGGACTCCTCAAAGCTGAGGTAGGATGAGCACTCTGTCAGTGATGCTGTAGAGGAAATGATCATTCAGGGCACAAGCTAGACCAGACAGCCTCTGAAGTCATTCTGATGATGGCCTATCTTCTTGTTGGACCCATACTTTTTCTGGTGCATGCCAGAATTTGTAACTTAACGGATCATCCCAAGCCCTTGAAAATTCCTGCAAATGAATGCTCATTACTGATTGAAGAAACCCATTCTACTCTGATTATTAGGGAATTTTCCCTTACATTATATATATATATTTTTTGCTTTTGGGGGGAGGGCAGTTGGGGTTAAGTGACTTGCCCAAGGTCACACAGCTAATTTTTGTGGGTAGGTGTGTGTTGTGTCTGAGACCAGATTTGAACTCGGGTCCTCCTGACTCCAGGGCCGGTGCTGTATTTACTGCACCACCTACATGCCCCAATTTTTCCTTACGTTGAGGGAATCTACCTCTGATAGACATCAGTTGTTCCTAATGAAGCAAAAAAAATTTAACCCATCTGCTCCAAGAGAGTTCATCAAAGGCCCTGAGTCATCAAGAAAAGTTTCAATTGTGTTCAGCATTCTGTTGGGTAAAACACAGAAGAGCATAACCCAGCTGAAGAATAAATCTTATTTCAAATGATTAGGTTTTTTTTTTAAGTACTGGCACTTAAGGGGGGGTGAAGTTTGCTTTTTCATTTCTGTGGATTCACTCTTTCTCCGAAGACTAGAGAGAGACAGGAGACCATTTTTCAGCTCCCACCTGGACACTCCCTCTTGCCACAGGAGCAGTCGAATCACACACTGAACATTATCATGAGGTTAATAATGCCTGTATTCTTCTACTTCACCAGGTTGTAAGAAAGAGTGTTCTGCAAACCGTCATAAGCTCTATAAATGCGACTCCTTGGTTACTTGATTTCACTAATTGGGGAAAGTCACATTCTTATTGGAACTGTTTTTCCTATGAAAATTGAAGTTGGTTTTTCATCCCAAATCAGAGAACACATCCCTAAGTCTATCCATCTGGTGTCCACAAAAATATCCTTTACCCCACCACCACGCAATTGATTTGTCAAAGTCCCATCTCTAAGACTCTGTTGCTTTGAATAAATGAGTTCCAGGAAGTTGTATTCAAATATTCTATTTAATCAAGTTCATAATTTAGTGTTTATAGGTATCATGTAGTGACACACCAATGCTTCTTTGTCCATTTTATATACAAGTACATAAGAGACTAGCCGAACCCAGTTCCGAAGAAGATCCCATCAGCCAAGGAAGCCCTTCCCTCAAGCCCTAGACCTGCTCCCACGCCAATGAAATGACCAGCATCTCTCTACTCAAACTATACCTTAAGTTAAATAACCTGTACATTAATAGCTACTTAGAGCAAGTTTTAAAATCATGTATACAAAAAGCACAAATTTAGCATTCCAAGGTAGGTGGGGAGCCTCCACAAAGTTACATCCAGCCATGTTCTCTGGGATCAGGAAAGCTCTTATGACCCTGGTCCCGAAACCAAAGTGTCAGGGTGCAAGGAAAGGGCTACCACACATCCTAGTCTGCCTATGCTGAGAGGACAACTCTCCTCATTCTTGAACTAACTCCACCTCCCCATTGCGGCCTGCCTCCCCAAGCAAAAGGCCATGAGAATCAGGCAGTTTCTGCTTGGAATCTGGGAGACAGAAGGGGCAAGGGAAGGGATTATAGGAGGGGAGGAGCATGAGACAGAACCAATGGGGCCGAGGCCAAGCCTGGTTTTATTTCATGCGAGGTTTTCGACAGTTGCAAGAAGTTCAGGTTTCAGAATTCCAGGGGTCTGCTCAGCCCCTGATGCCTTGATGTCTTCCAAGACGCCTGTGTCCCAAGTGAAAGTCAGAAGAGCCGAAGGCACCTGAAATCAAACCCATTCATTCACTCAGTGGCCCCCAGTGAAGGCAGGGGGCTTGTTGGGAAGTCTTTGTTCTGCTCTCTTTCTCCCTCCTCCCCCAGTTCACTAGGACTTGATGCCGATATCATTACAGGCCTCTGTAGCACTTAAAGAGTTATCCAACACTTTTCTGCCTACATTTTTAGTGCCATTTTGCTGAGATTCACACTCAGGTCTTCACATGTCAAACCCAGTGCTTTTTACAATGCATCCTTATAAACAATTCAGAAACTGGACAGTTAGACAATCAGGTGCTTTTAGGCAGCTGGGAATGACTGTCAGTATTCTAGGAACCCTCCCAAGTCCTACCCCCTCACAGTCTCCAGGCTACCTAGAGAGTCTTGGTTATTGGCCTCAAGACACAAGAATCTCCTCCATTTGACTGGAATGGTTTAGGGCAGGCCTGGGCTCAGACAGGAAGATGGACATTAAAGGCAGCAGCATGGTGTCACGGGAGAGTGCCCTGGTCACGGTTCTAGTCTTAGCTTCACAACTGAATGTTTATGTGACCATGGACAAGTCACAACTTCTGAACTTCAGTTTCCTAATCCATAAAATGGAAGTGACAATGCTTCCCATGATCTCCCTCAGAGACTTGTTGAGAGGGAAGCACTGGAGGATTCCACTGCATGTCAGCCAGGAGTGGGGAGGTGGAAAGCTGGACCTCGGGCTATATAGAAGCCTGGGCCCCGAAAATATGTACTTAAATGGTTTTATTAATTTGAAAAAATTAATATTTGGAATAGCTTAAGGGCTGGCTAGTTAAAAGGATAGCCTTTTCTATATATCCTATAGCATATGAAGAATGGTAGAAGGGACTTTTCTAACATGGCCTAGAGCAGGCAGGCAACATGTCCAAGGTCACCCCATGAGCTGTCACTAGGCCAGGTCTTCAGACTCTATATATGCCCAGGGCTCTTTCTAAATACCATTTTTTCTTAGAAGAAGAACCCTCCCTTCTCCCAGAATTATGAAGTCTGATTTATGGCTTCTGAATCAGAGCCAACTTATACTTGGTCTTAGCTGAAGGGTTCCCCATCTAGGAATGAGGCTAGGGTTCCCTCAACACTTACCAGCCCACATTCGTTGAAGGCTAGGTTTTCATCCAACACTTTATGCCCGCCTGCGGGAAGCAGATCAAAGGGCAGCCAGTCATTGAGCAGGGCCTCCCTCACAAAGCTGTAGAGTGCAGACAGCCGCTCCCGAGCATAGAAGGTACCTGGGAAGGGTGGGGGATGAGGCAACAAAGCACAAATGGTACATTCTGCTTCACCATAGCAACATGAATGGCCTGGTTGCCCTCTGCTCACCTCCTAAAGCCCTGCCCTGTTCCACTCCTAGGCTTGGTGTCTCTCCCCTGGTCAGATCTGCTAGGACCAGCTCAGCCCTCCCCCACCACTGGTCCCAGCAATGTTGGGGACAATGGGGCTAGTTTACCCTGGAGGATGTGCCCATCTGGAAAGCGAACCCGTAAGAGGGTATAGGTGTATTTTCGCATTTCCCGCTGCTCCTCCTTCTCCCTCATGGCTTTGGTCCGAAGCACACTCAGTCGTTCCACAGTGTCGGTCCTGAAGAACACAGAAAGCTCAGCCTGACCGGAGTTCGACCTCACCTGACAGGGTCTTGCCCTGCACCCTCCACCCAAACAACTCTGCCCAACCTTAGCTTCTGCTCTCGTTTGAGCTCCTCTGCTGTGAGGTTGAAGAAGTCCCCAGGTAGGTCAAACTGGGCAGCCAGTGGGGAGGGCTTGAAGACCCGTTGCTGCCGGGCCAGCTGAGCCCGCACTGGCTCCGAGCTCTGCAAGCTGACTTTGTGCTGTTCCAGCTTCTCTACCTGGGCCAGGGCATCCTCACTCAGCACATAGTACTCCTCAGAGGTCTCTGCAGAGGAACATCTGGTCCTTAGGTGGCCTCCTGAGCCTCTGCCCCCAAAGGGACCAGGGCCTAGGCTGTTAGGATTATCCTCTGGATAAGATTGTGTTCTCCCTCTGCCCACACTGGGAATAGCTGATGCCCATGACCCAGCCCAGCCCCTTGCCTTGTTCTGGAACAGGGAGGGTCTTCTTCTCAAACCCAATGGCCTCGAAAAACTCATTAGCCCCTTCCAGGCAGTTGATCCGCTCCTAAAAGAGAAGTGGGATTATGGTTGCAATGATTTAGCCCCCTCCAAAAGAATTAAATTCATGCATATATTAAGAGTCTTATTTGCATAGACACTCTCCTGGGCTCAACACAAAGCTTAGATAAGACACGGTCCCCTCCATCTTGGAACTAACTTACAGGCTGGTAGGGAGTTATGACTCCTATAGAGAACACTAGAATACACAATATAACAAACTGCTATGTAAGACCTGAGAGGGAAGGTCAGGGATGGGGAACCTGCAGGCTCAAAGCCACATGTGACCCTCTAGGTCCTCAAGTGTGGCCCTTTGAGTCTAATTTTATAGAACAAATCCTTTTATTAAGGGGATCTATTCTGTGAAGTTTGAGCTAATTTGCTTTTATTTATTTTTGGAGGGGGGAGGGCAGGGCAACTGGGGTTAAGTGATTTGCCCAAAGTCACACAGCTAGTATGTGTTAAGTGTCTGATGCTGGAGTTGAACTGAGGTCCTCCCGACTCTAGGACTGGTGCTCTGTTCACTGCGCCACGTAGCTGCCCCAGTTCTGTGAAGTTTGGATTGAGTCAAAAGGTCACACTAGACCTGGGGAGCCACATGTGGCCTTGAGGCTGCACATTCCCTGCCTCTGGGGAAAGTGGCTCTAAGGGCAGAGGAAGAAGAGCCCTTGTAGTGTTTTACAGAACAGGCAGGAGCACAGAAGAGAAAAGGGAATGGAGGAGTCAGTTTGGCACACAGTGGGGAGTCTGAGGAGATCAAACTAAAAGATAAGGTGCTCTAGACTGGTGGCCTTCTGGTGCCTGAAGTTTACATGATGGGCAGAAGGGAATCAATGGAAGGCTGTAAGCAGAAGACTCCTACGACAAGGTCCATGCCCAAGTAAGATTACTCTGTAGCATGGAAACAGCGTGTTGGAGGAGGCAGGGAAGAAAGGCCGTAAGACCCGCCAGGAGGCTCCTGCGAGGGTCTAAGCAGTTGGCAGTGAGAGTCTACACTGGGGTAATGACAGTGTGAAGTGAGAAGAGATACCGTACAGCTGAAATGCTAGAGAGGGGATGAAATGAAATTACCTGAAACACTTTGTTCTGCAATTTGATTTTCCTGTATTTTTCCTCTTCTGGGTGAAGATGGATGTTGTCCAGGTACCTGTGCAGAGGGATAAGAAGACAAAGTTTCTCAGTTTGCCAGATAAATGACAACTATTGTGCTTTTGCTTCCCCGGGGATTTGTGGGCTGAACCTGGGGAGAGAGACGATGGAGCAGCCCCTAATCTTGAAGCCACCTGTAGGAGGCCTCTGCTGTGGAGGGGTCCAGGTCAGAGGGCAAAGAAACAACCCACAGTGCCAAGCTCTGAGTATCTACACCCAGGTAGGAAAGGGCACTGACTCAACATGGAAGTAAAGATGGAACATGTGCTCTGAGGCTTTAACCACCCCAAGAGTGATCCTAGGTACAGAGAATTCTGGTCCCCTGGTGGGACCCCCATCTATCCTTTCTCCTGCTCCTGGGCAGGACTGAGGCCAAGAGATAGTTGCCTCCCCTACTCACCACAACCATTTGCAAACTGAAGCCTCTGCCTTTCTTAGGCCATGGGGCCTCTTTCTGCTGACAAAACCCAGAGAGCCCTGATTCCCTGGGGCTGCAGGTAACAACAAATGGCACAGGGGAAAGAGCCCTAGGCATAAAGTCCCAAAAGCTGAATTCTAGTTTTGACTCTGGGTGACTTTCAGCAAATCACTTTTTCTCTCTTGTCCTCAGTGTTCTGCTGTCTACCTTACGGTACAATGGACACAAGGCTGGGCCTGGAAAGGAAGTCAGGAAAATTTGCGCTCAATTGTGGCCTCAGACACTTATTAGCTGTGTGCCCTTGGGCAAGTCACTTAATCTAAGTGCTCAGATGAATTGTAAAATGAGTATAACAGAACCTCCTTTCCCAGGGTTGTTGCAAGGATCAATAAGAAAATATTTGTAAATCACTGAACAGTGCCCGGCATGTAGAAGGTGCTTTATAAATGCTATAATATAAATGCTAACAATAGTTGCTGCTACGAGAGAGACTGGATGGGACAGCTCTGAAAATGCCCCACGAAGGAGTCTTACTTGGCAATGGTGTCCACCCCCAACTTCACTTTCTCTCGGTCCCTGTTGAACGTATGGATCTTCATGATGGAAGCAGCCACTGGGTCTTTGTCAGAGTGCTGGAGAAGGAACAACATCAACAACTCATTTCTGTAGCAGGTTCGGATCTGCAATTGCTTTACTCACACCAGCCCTAGGACACAAGGAGCGGGAGTCTGATAGGCCCCCTTTCACAAAGGAAGCTAAGGCTTGATGAGAGGAAGTGGCTTGCCCAGCATGGGAGAGCCTGGGTCCTCCTGGCACTAAGGCCAAACAAATGACAGGTCAGCGGACACAGAGCGCCAGCGTGGCTTATCGAGGAGATCCTGGATCCCATGTTTAGCGCTAGAACCCAACTCCATCCTCATCTTAGAGATGAAGAAGGTGAGGCCCAGGGAGGGGAAGGGCATGCCCAATGTCACACAGGAAAGCCCGAGGTCCCTCGGCCTCCCCATTCAGCCCTCCTTCAGCGTTTCTTTGTGGAAAAGAGAGCAGGAGAGTGCTCTGACCAACAGCATAGGCGTATCTGAGCAGAGCCATTTCATAAAGCCCCCAACACATTCTTGGTCCCAAGACAGAGTGAGGGCTAAATGGGAACACAATCAGTAGGTCTGGAACTGGCCCACTGAGTGTACAAAGGTGGTGGGTATCAGTGGGGAGGAGTCTCCAGTGGAATGCCCCCAGGCCTTGCCCTGGGGCCCCATGTTATTTAACATGTTTACCAAAGCTTGGATACAGGCGCAGATGGCATGTTCATCAAATTTGCAAATGATACAAAGCGAAGAGGAACTAACTCAAATGACAGTCAAGAACTAAAAACGTCTTGACAAGTTAGAACATGGGTCCAAAGCTAACATGATAAAATTTAATAGGTGTAAATGTAAAGTGTTATGCTTAGGTCAAAAAAAATCAACTTAGGACAGAGAATAGCTTCAGAGTTGGAAGGATGCCAGAGATGGTCAGCTCCTCAGAGACCTTCTAGTTCAACCATCTCATTTTACAGAGGCCAGGAGAAGGGAAGGAACACCCAGGGACAAAGCAGGAGTGCCAGGACTTGAATCCAGGTCTGAGGACCCCAAACCTAGGACTCTGTTGACTCCACCACCCTGAACTTCACATCTACAGAATTGAGATCCGATGTCATCATTGTAGACAGGAAAGTTGATTCTTGTCTAGTGGAACAGCGACAGAGGCATTTTCCTCCCAACAACCGTTGGAGGAAGGGCAGGCTGATTGGGCTCCAAGGTGAAGCTGAGCCCAAGCCCCTCCTCACCTTGTTAATGGCCTCTTTGATATGGGCATCCCGCTGGTCTTTTCTCAAGATGGCTCCAGTGAAAGGGCAGGTAAAATAAACCCCACTCACAGACAGGTTTGAAGACCCCTGCTCCTTAGCTTCGGGTACCTGGGGGAGAAATAAGAGTGAGCACATGGGCCATGGGGCTCCTTTCTCTTCTGGTGGGATCAGACTCCTGGGGATTCATTTGGGTCTATTGCCTCACTTCACCTGGAACACTGCCAGGCCCATCCTTCCTCCAGGAGGACTCATTCAGGCATACAGTAAGACCTTTCCTCCCACCTGGCTGGTAAGTGGCTGTGTGGCCCAGGCAAGACACTCAGCTGCTAGTACTCTGCAGTAGCACAATCTACTTACAAAGTTGTGTTTTTGGTTTTTCTTTTTGCTTTTTGGAGGGGGGAAGGCAGGGCAATTGGGGTTAAGTGACTTGCCCAAGGTCACACAGCTAGTAAGTGTTAAGTGTCTGAGGCCACATTTGAACTCAGGTCCTCCTGACTCCAGGGCCGGTGCTCTATTCACTGTGCCACCTAGCCGCCCCTACTTATAAAGCTTTGCAACTTCAGGATAACCACTCACAGTTTTCATGTTGTCTGGGTCCAGAAAGCTCTCCACAAACCAGAACAATGGACTGCTGGACAAAATTTAATAGGGGCAAATGTAAAGTTCTGTATTTAACTTTACAGAGAGAGGACAAGTAAAGGGTGACAAAACAACAGATACTGTGAAAAAGATCTTAATGGTGGTAGGAGACTAGAAGTTCATTTAGACAAGCGGGACATAGCAGCCAAAAAAAAAAGAGCCAACGGGAACCCGAGGAGGTATGAAGGAGCAGTCTAGAGTCTGCCCTGGTAGGTGGAGTGACCCTGGAGTGTTGTGCTCATGTGCAGTGCTGGGCACCCCACTTTGGGAAAGTCAGGAGCATGTGCAAGAAAAAGCAACACATGTAGGGAAACCACATGAGGACCATAGAAAAGCATATCTAGCCTGGTGATCTATGGCTTGGAGAAAAGACTTCAGGTGTGTAAAGGACTACTGTGTGGAAGTGGAAAAAGGCTCATTATTTAGCCCCAAAACACAAAAGAAGGAGCAATGGCTAGAAGGTGTACAGTAAGGCAGGTGTGTGGGACTGGACCAAGAAATACTCAGTCACGATCAGAGCTGTCCTACAGTGGAGCAGGCTGCCTCAGCAAACAGGGTACCCCCCGCTCTCCCCAAGGGGGGATGGGGGATCCTCAGGCAGAAGCTAGATGGGCAGCTGTTGGGAAGGTTGGACAGATAATTTTGGTCCAGGTACAAGTCAGTCTAGACAGCCTGCAGGGCACTTTCCCTTCTTTTTAGATTGTGTGAGTGAAGAGCACTTTAAGGTTTACAAAGTACTTTCCTCACAACAACCCTGTAGAGTAGGGAGTCTAAATATTTTTATCCCCTCCCTTTTAATGAGCCTCTCAGTAGTTAAGTGACTTGCCCAAGGTCACAGAGCTGAGAAGCTCAGAGGTTGATTTGAACCTGGATTTCTCAATGCCAAAGGTCACAGTCTTAAAAAAAAAAAAGTACTGAAATGTAAGCTATTATCGTCATTCTATAAAGCCCTTCTCCTGTGGCTCCTTGTGACATGAAGGGGACCTGACAGGTCCCACAAAGCTGGAAGCACAGGCTTGGGAATGAATCTGTCATTTGAAGAGCAGACTAGATCAGTTTGGAGAAGCTGGTCAGAGGCCTGGGTCCAATCTACGGAGGTATGTGTGGGTGTGGGTGGGGGAAGGTAATCTGACTCAGCAGAAGCACCCAACTTTCCATGCCATACTACGTCTTCTGAAATGTAGGTTCTGTAGATATCAGGAGTGGGAGGGATCTTTGAAATCAATTCATGATAGAGAAATTGAAACCTACACAGGTTACATAACCAAGTTCACAGATAGTACATCTTATCTCTCTAACTATCCTGAAAGCTGAGCATAGAAACCATGTTTTATGATCCATGTATAATCCTTCTTCACAGCGCCTAGGATAGGCTAGACTCTCAGTAAATATCTGGGAATAGACTGAATAATCAAAAGGAAGCCAAGAAGGTGTACTGTGTATGCCAGTAAACATGGCCCTTTTTGGGCATCCAAATTCTCTTCCCCACACTCATCACTCCCTCCTCCAATTTACCACATTGGCTCCAGAAGACTCAGCACTCCCACTAATGGTGGCTTCTGCTTGTAATTCCTTCTTCACTGAAAAACAGAAACCAAAAAAGGGAATGAGAGGTATGACCAAAAACACACCTGCTTCTGGGTGTGTGTCTGTCCTTGTCCTCCTACCTCAGCACAGAACAGGGGTCTCATCTACACCCCCACCATGCTTCCCCAACACCCTGATTGGACAAGTTCCTGGCTGTTTAATGCTAACTTCAATCATACCTGCCTCATGGTGCTGGTTACAGTCCCAACAGGCCAGCAGGGGGCAGTGTGGCAGAGGGACAGTAGGGCTTGAGAGCTGGCTCTACCATGGAGGATTTGCAGAATGTTAAGCAAACATTCACTCACTGCTCTCAGACTCCTTTTCTATAAAAGGTCGATACAGTATGTGCCCAGAACTGAAGGCACCAACCAACAATAATCAAGATCCTCAAGGCATCCCAGCTTCCAAATGTCCTAAACAGAGCCCATGCTTACCCACCCCAATCCCCTACCTCTCTTCAAAATGTCCTCCTTTCCCTCAAGGGTGTTTCAATTCAGGTCCCTGAGGACTGCAACCTGGACTCTGCCCTCTCCTTCACTCTGCACACCTACCCAGCTGCCATTCCTACCCCACCTCTGTGTCATCCCTCCTGTCTGCTCACATAGCTACAACCCCTCTTGGCCAGTCTGCTGCACTCATCTCCTGTCCTATCCATTCACCCTCCAGAAAGCTTCGGTCTGACTCCAGGTCACTCCCCTGCTCTGATGATTCACTAATGCCTTAACATCACCATTAAACTTTCTTGGTTTGGCTCTGAAAGATGTTCACAGTCTGGCCTCACTTTACCTGCTTCTCCAGACACCTCATATCCTGTCTCTGGCTCTGCACACGGGCTGTGCACATGCCTAGAATTCTTTCTACCTATCTCGTTTCCTTCAAAACTCAGCTCCTGGCACCTTCTCTATGAAGCCTTTGCTGGTCCCCACCTCCTATTCTTATTGTCCTCGCCACCACAAACTAACTTAAATTTATTCTGTGTGTGTGTGTGTGTATGTATATGCATGCATGCATAAATGTGTCTATATCTGCATATTTCTATATCTGTGTGTGTGTGGACAAAGGTGCATATGTTGTTTCCCTTGGCAAAATGTAAGCTCCTTGAGGGCAGTGACTGCTTCATTTCTGTCTTTCTATCCTTCAGTGCCTAGCAACATATTACATGCTTTATAAATGTTTGTTGACTAACACTACCACCACCAAGAAGAGATTCTGAGCAGATCATAAACTTGATCATGGTAGGGATCAGAGACCTCTAATACAAAGGCAGAAAAAAACCCCAGTATCCCAGCTCACGGTGAAAATGGCAAAGTTTGTCTTCTAACACCTCAGCCTATCCATTCAGCCCCTTCTTTCTCTTCCTCCACCGGGTCCTTGCTCCTGTACCATAGGCCTACCCCACTTACAGAAACTCCTTACTTCATTTTCTACAAATCCCATGCCAAACCTCTGCTCCTCTCCTCACTTTCCCTGCATCCACAGGCCTCACACACTGACAGCAGGTGACAGCCATTACTGCAGAGTAATGCAGATCTAAAAAAAAGATCTAAGGCTTCTGACGTGGGCTCCCTCCCTCCTGCTAACCTTCTCTTTCCTCCTCTCTGGCCACTGAAAGAGTCTGAGACCTGCCCTTTTAATCCCTACTTCTTTTTCTACTCTAAGACCTCGCTCCAGCAGGCAGTCTTTCTTTTTCATACACCTTTGATCTCCCCTGAACCATCAATTCCTTCCCATGTGCTTGTCTCCCCAGTTCTAAAAAAGCCCATCTAAGGACCATTCCATCTCTCTCTTCCCCTTTACTATTAAACTTGTGGAAAAAAGTTAAAAACCTTGTATGTTGCCACCTCCTCACCTCCCTACTCCCTTCTGCACCCCTTGTAAGATTATCTTTAGCTCCAAGCATTCCACTGAAACTGCTTTTTCAAAGGTCAACAATGACCAATAAATGCCAAACCAATGAGTCTTTTTTCAGTCTTCATCCTCCTTTGCATTTCTCTAATGTCTGATGCCACTGACCACTCCCTCTGATCACCAGGACAATGTGGTGTCCATTCTGGTCCTAACTACGGCCCCTCTCTCTCCTTCACTGGTTGCCTATTCTCTCCCCATTCTCTTATCAGACGGTCTCTACAAGGCTCTGTCCTTAGCTTTCTCTCTATATCCTATCTCTAGGCAATCTAATTCAGGCTTCATCTACCATGCCTTCACAAATGCCTCAAACCTACAGAACCAGTTCCAAGCACCAACCCGGCATAAGAACGTCTCCATCCAGATTTCCCGATGGGGATTTCTAACTTCTTTCTCATCAGCAATCTCACTGCCTTGGTCATCTGTGATTTTTCTCTCAACTGTCTCTGCCTCCCTATCATCTCTTGCTTCTGTCCTCTTATTTGCTCCCACGCTCGGAGCCATGGGCTGATTAACTTCCTGAGAGGTCTTCTGCCTCCCTTTGCCTTCCTCCCTCTAATCTTATACCCATATTGTACTCAAATCAATCTTCCTTCTGCAGAGATCGAGTCACTTCATTCCATTGGTCACTCTATCGCTTGCCAAGTAAATGCAATTCCTGTAACAATACTAGCTACCATTTAAAGAGCACTTTAAGATTTGCAAAGCAATTCACAAACATTAACTCATTTGATTCTCACAACACCACTGGGAAGCGGTGCTGCTAGCATCTCTGTTTTACAAAGGAGGCGATTGAGGCAGGCAGAAGCCGAGTCACCTGCCCCAGGGTCACACAGCTCACATCACAGGCGACATACGAAGTACAGGCCCAGTGCCTGGTGCTCCATGACGCCCCCTGGCTGTCCCCAGCTGCCTTTCTTTTACAATCTAGTGCCTGCCCCATATCTCATCTCGTTCCATCTCCTATTATTCTCTTCCTATACATATCCTGCACTCCAGCCAAACAAGATGGACCTCTCTTTGCCCTAAACGGGGTTTCTGTTACACTGCCTCCTTAGCCTGGAATGCCCTCACTCAGAGGCCTCCTTCAAAGTCTGGCTCCAGCTCTCTCTCCTTGGAAGCTTTCCCTGATCCCTTAGACCCGATGCTGTAATAACAGAGAGGAAGAAAACAGGCCTGCCTGAACCGGCCACGTGCACTCTATGAGCTTCACCCATGCTAAATGAATTGGGCCACACTCCAGGACTGCATATCCTCTTCTCTTTCCCCACAAAGAGCTTCACAAATATTCTCTAAGGACCCTTACAAGATCCCTGTGAAGGAGGGAGGTAGGGCAGGGGATGTCAACCCCACTGTATGTAGGAGGATAGAAGGCCTCCTTGTCCAAAGTCAGCTAACGCGGGCAGTTTTTCTCTGGGGATGAGGCTGTTAGTCTGGTGACATGATACTGTGGAGCAGCACTACTCTGAACCTAACAAGGCAGATTATTCCTGACCTTCATTTTGGGGAGACGACATCATTCAAAGAACCCCATGTCCTCCCCCAGGGAGAGTGGAACTGGGAGCCCGGGGAGCAATGCCCAGTCCTCACCTTGGTTCCGGATAGAATCTTGGGATGTGGGGCCCCGGGACCGTGGTTGCTTCTGCTCCAGCCTGGCCAGCGCCGCCGCTGCTGCCATTTGGGCCTCATTGGTTGGTCCTTGGCGGGATTGCTTAGTTACTTGCTGGCTCTGCCTTTCCCTGGTGACTTTTTCCCTAAAGGAGACACAAGGAAGCAGGTGAGCCTAATGCCAGTACTCCAAGCCCTTTACCTCCTAGACAGGGAGAGCTCTGTCCAGGGGGAAAGTGACTTGACCAAGATCATTCTGGGTAATAAGTAAATAGCAGGGCTGCGACTGGAATGTGAGTCTTTGTATTCTAAACCCAGTGCTCTTCTGACCAGGCTTCTTGTTGTTCAGTCATTTCCGTCATGTCCACTCTTAGTGACTCCATTTGGAATGGTTGCGTTTCCTTCTCCAGCTCATTTTACAGATGAGAAAACTGATGCAAACAGGGTTAAGTGGCTTGCCCAGGGTTACAAAGACAGCTAGGCCTCCATATCTGAATTTAGATTTTCCTGACTCTAAGCCCAGTGCTCTATCCACTGTGGCTGCCCCCTTTGAATATACTGCACTGCCCCTAATGGTCATTCTACTGATCCCAATCAAAGCTGTATTAAGGATTCACACAAAGTGGAAGAAATGAAAGCTGCCAAGGCCTACCTGCTAACCCTCCTTCCCATAAGTGCAATGGCTCAACTCAAAACTAGCTGGGAGGAATTCTGGGACATCATTCTTTTGCTTTCAGCTTATTTTCTTCTACTTTATAGTTACTACAAATCTCTGCTCCAGCAGGGTGGGGACTGTCTGTTTTAGGCTTATTTCCTCCAGTGCCCAACATGTTCAACACACAGTGGAAGCTGAATAGAGGCTGAATAACTATAAAGGAATGGGACATATATAAAGCCACAATGGGACTTTCTCACTGGTGTATACCCACTTTGGTTTCCTGCTCTCCCCCACTCAAATTCTACCTCCTTTGAAGCCTCTGTGGGCTTTCCAAGTGCAGCTGCACCATTCAAGAAAAGCCAAATCAGCAAATTCTCCTAAGCAATGTGGCTGACTTCTCTCCCTCCAGAGTAGCTAGAAGACACCACAGATATATACAAACGCTTTAGGGCTTTTTCTCTACTCCTGACAGGAACCAGATCTCACTTGGACTCCCACATCACTGATCGATAATTGAGTTCCTATTCTACAGTACTCTACGGTCTGGTTTACAAAGTACAACCACCCTGTGAGGAAGCCAGTACATATGTTATCACCCCCCTTTGACAAGAGGAACCAAAGCTCAGGGAGAAGTGACTTGTCCATAGTTACACCAAGTGTCAGAACCAGGACTGAAAACCAGGTCCTTCTGACTCCCAAGTGCAGCCTTCTTTGCATTCCAGGATGCTGTGTCTCCAAACAAGGGTACTCTATACCAAGCATGATGCTGGGTGCTTGGGAAAGACAAAGAAATTAGGATCTCTGTTCTCACAGGGTTTATTAGGAATGTTTCTTTCCAAATTTCCCTCACAAGCCAGCAGCCCTTAAATCTTCTCATAGAACCCAGTTTATCTCAAAGCATGTCTCTCATCATCCCTACAGTCTCCCCATCCTCAAAGACCCCTTCTTACCCCTCACAGACCTCCTTCATTTCCCTCAGGTGTGTTTTCTCCCTACCTGGTCCTGTCTCTGAACAGACCTACCCTGCCAATCCCCTCACAGATCCAACCGGCATTTCCTCAAAGATACCTCTTGTCTCCCTATCTTCTCAAAGACTCATTTTCCTGCCACCAAAAACTACTACTACAACAATTACCACCACCAAACATTTGTTAAGTACCTCTTATATGCAAGGCACTGAACTAGGTATTGGGAACACAAGGACAAAATAAAAACCAGTCCCTGACCTCAAGATCACATTAACGATATCTAAACAGGTAAGTAGATATAATATGAAGGGAGAGAAAACACTATGAAAAATTCTCCATAAAAAAGAGGCACCTGAACAAAATGAGTTAGAGGTGAGGAAGAAATACATTTCCAGGCCTGGGAACAATCACAGGAAAGCATGGAGGCAGGTATGACAAGGTCAAGTTTGGGAAACAGCAAGGAGGCTAGTTTGCTGGGTAGTAGAGTATGTGAAGAGGAACGATGTGAAATGAGTCTGGAAAACTAAGTTGGAACTAAATTGGGGAGGGCCTTAAATGCCAGGCTAAGGAGTTTGTATTTCATTCTAGGTACAATAATAATGGGGCGCTGCTGAAGATTTCTGAGCAGGAGAATTACATGGTACAAACTGTCAGAAGACATTATTTTGACAGCTGTGTGAAAGACTGAGGAGAGACCAATCAGGAGGCTAGTGCTAATGTGAACAGGGAGAAGGGGACAAATCAGAAAAATGTTGTGTGACAACAGAATGGATGTGAGGGGAGCAGGAGAAAAGAAGGAAGAGTCAACTTTGAAACTGCAAACCTGTGTAACTAGAAAGAGGTCACCAAGGTGGTAAAGTAAACACAATGCCAGGCCTGGAGTCAGGAAGACTCACCTTCCTGAGTTCAAATGTGGCCTCAGACACTTACTAGCTGGGTGACCCTGGGCAAGCCACTTAACTTCTGCTTCAGTTTCCTCATCTGTAAAATGATCTGGAGAAGGAAATGGCCAAACACTCCTGTGTCTTTGCCAAGAAGAGTTAAACACAACTGAACAACAACAAATAACTAGAGAGACATGCACGATGTCCCTTAAGAGAAGCAGGGAAGTTGGAAGGTGGGACAAATATAGAGGGAAAGAAAAGGAGTTCCATCTTGGACATGTTGAGTTTGAGATGCCAATGGAACATCCAGATAGAGATATCTAGTGGACAGCTGGTGATTCTGACTAGAGATCAGGAAAGATCCTGGGTTGGATAATACAAATTTAGGAGTCAGAGGCACAAAGATGATAATCAGGCCCTCAGAGGTTTATGAGATTACGGAGAGAGGACAGGGAATAGAGCCCAACACAGAACACTGGAAAATACCCAGGAGGATGGGAGAAAGGAACAAAAAGAAACTGAAGAGAACAAATGTCATGAAAGTAATGGAGAAGAGAATTAAGAGGTGATAAGTAGTAACAAGAGGTAGGAAAAGGATTAAAAAAGAAAAGCTCCTTAAAATTAGCAATTAAATGATCATTCTTAATCTTGGAGAAGGCAGTTTCCATTGAATATTAGTATTAAAAACTAGAATGGAAGAGCTTGAGGGAGGTGAGGAAATACAGGCAATGAAGGAGATAACTTCATTATCTGGAGTCTGGAAGTGAGATTACAAATTAACTATTAAGTCAAAAGTGTTTGTAAGGAATGTTTTTAGGAATGGGAAACCTGGACATTATCTGTAGGCAGAGAAAAAAATGAGAGAGCCATTAGAAAAATGCTGAACGGAGCACGCTCCTGGAGGAGATGGGGTGGGATCAAGGGTACAAGTTGGTCTTGGCAAGAAGGATCATCTTTGGCAGCGATTACAGTAAAGGTGGAGAAGGGGAACCATGTTTTGCAAAGGGTTTTGCAATGTCCACTGAGGACAGGGAACACGGGACACATGGCCTTAGTTTTATCAACAAAGTAGGAGGCGCGGGAAAAGGAAGATCCAGAGAGAAAGGTGGTGGCCTGAGCAGAGATTGGTAGCAGGCCCTTTGGGAAATGTAATGCTGGAATAAACACGGACGGGATGGATAACTGGGCGTGACTTCGTCCAGCAGGGAGCCTCCCACTACTTCACCCCCGGGGGGGGGGGGGTGGGGGGGGGGGGGGGTGCGGTCAGGAAAGGCCTCATTCTCCTACAGAAGGTGGCTCGTAGGGAGATTCTGGATATTAAGACAGAAGTGACAGAGGCGACAAAGAATCCCCGGCCAGGGGGGCGGAGGCTGCTTGTGCGTAGACCCGGAGGCTGGCCAAGTGCCGGGAAAGGCCCGGGGGAGTGTAGAGGGACCCCGGGGGACGAATGATGAGCCGGGAGACGGCGGCTGAGTTCAAGGCCCGACAAGTTCGTGTTTTAGGGAGCCGCTAAGGTTCCGTGAGCTAAGGGGGTGTCATAGTCAGCCCTGCGCTTCAGGAATGATCAAGGCCGCCCCTCCCCTCCCCTGCCCCACCTCCTCCAGGCCCGCTCACCCCGCCGTGTCCGTGAGTTTCTGCCCGGGCCCCGCGCTCTTGAACTTGATGTCCGCCTTGATCTCCTGAAAGAATTTTTTCATGGCGGCCGCGGGGAAGGGGGGGGAGGGGCAGCGGCGGCGGGGGCTGGGACAGGCCCGGGCCGAAGCAGCTCCGGTCAACAACCGGAAGGAAAATATACCACCCAGGAAGTCCCGCCTTCCCTCCCACCAGCCTATCCCTCTCTCTCTCTCCTACCCCACCCGACCACGTGACAATCGGCCGTCCCGGCCTCTCCTTCCCTTTCGCGCCTCTATGGTTGAGGAGGGCTACCCAGGGGAACCGGAAGGCACCTCTCGGCGCTCCCACCTCCTTCATCACGCCCGTCGTGTGTCTCTATGGTGCAGGAGCCGCTCTGGAATCTCTTTCCTCTTCTCGTTGATCTTCCGGTCCTGTTGCCATAGGTGATAGAAGCCAAGGGGCGGGGCGAACGCGCAGGCTTCCTAAACCCGGCGTCTGCGCCCAACGCTTGGGTGGGATAACCGACCACACCCTTCCCTCCCTCTTTTCGGGCCTCTGCTTTTGTCTGACACATCCCTGATACTTAATGTGGCTTATCACATTAAGGCTGGTGACTACTGCTAGACCATGGCTTTAGAAGGGTGTTGGACTGGAATGGGAGTCAGGGAGACCCGAGTTCAAATCCCACTTCAGACTCTTACTAGCTGTGTGATGTAGAGTCATGTAGGCTCTCTGAGTCTCAGTTTCCTCATTTGTAAAATGAAGATAGCAATTGTACCTACCTCACAGGGTTATTGTGAAAAAAAAATAAGTGGTCAAAGGATGTGGACAATTTTCAAAAGAGAAAATGCACATTATTACCAATTATATGCATCATAGTACAATGGAAAGGATGCTGGATTGAGTCAGGGGACCTGGGTTCAAATCCCAGCTCTGTCACTTAACTACCCTGCGCAAATCATCACATGTCTGTGCCTCAGTTTCTTCATCTGTAAAATGGAGAGAATAGTAGCATCTACCTCATAGGATTATTGTGAGGCCCCAATGATATCACATACGGCTTTGCAGACTTTAAAATGCTATATATTCCATTTAAGTTATTTCATATATATTTTATAATACGTAATGTATTTACATATATATTATACATGTCTATAAAATTATCATTACAATGAGGTACTTGGACTAGACGACCTCAGAGTTACCTTCCAGTTCTAAATCTATGAACCTATGTGAAAAAACAAAAAGGTTGTGTCACTAATAGTAAAAAAAAATTGAGGTAAAGCATCTTGGATTTAAATATTCATACCCATCGAATTAGCAAAAATGATTATCTGGTTTAGGGATAGATTTGTAATTTCACTATTGTGGGGAACCCAGAGCGGAAACTTCCTCTACTGATTCAGATCAGCAACTTCTCTAAACCCAAAGTCTTAGAAAATTGCTGGGAGCGCTGAGGGTTTAAGTGACTTGCCTATGCGTGAGAGGCAGCATTTGAACCCTGATTACTGAAATTTCAGACTTCAAGACTGGCTGTCTACCTATAACTTCAAGCTTCCTCACAGGAAAGAAAGATTGATCATAAAAGATAGAGATTGTCAGTGTTAAACGGACTGTGGGAAGACAGACACCCTAATGATGTTGGCACTATGAACTGGCCCAGTCGTTCTGGAAAAAAAATTGAAATTATTCAAGAAAAGTTCATTCACTAAATATTTATTAAGAGCCTACTGTGTGCCGGGCATAGTGCTAAATTCTGGGGATACAAAAACAGGCAAAAGATAGTCCTTGCCCGGAAGAAGCTTACTATCTAATAAGGTAGATAGTGTAAACAAACAAACAAACAAACAAACAAATAAATAAATAAATATATATATATATATATATATATATATATATATATATACATACACAAAGCTATATACAGGATAAACAGGCAATAATTAACAGAGGGACGGCACTAGAATTAAGAGGAGTTGGGGAAAATTTTCTGTAGAAGGCGGGATTTTAATTGGGATTTAAAGGAAGCCAGGGAGGTTAGTAGTTGGAGTGGAGGAGGGAGAGTGTTCCAGGCATGGGAGAGAGTTAAGAGAAAATGCCCAGAGCAGAGAGATGGATTCGCTTGCTTGTGGAACAGCCAGGAAGCCAGTGTTACTGGTTGGAAGAGTATGCGTCAGGTAGTAACATGTAAGAAGACTGAAAAGGTAGGCAGGGGTTAGGTCATGAAGAACTTTGAATATCAAACACAGCATTCTGTATTTGCTCCTGGGGACAATAGGAAGCTATTGGAGTTTGTTGAGTAGAGGGGATGACATACTCAAATCACTTTAGTGGCTTAACCTCTGACTCAAAGGTCATACTTTTGCTCATATGCCCCCAAAGAAATGTCCCAAATATACCAAAATATTCATAGCAGCACTTTTTTTCATGGTAGCAAAAAATAGGAAATAAAGCAGACATTTATTAATTGGGGAAGTCAGGTGCTTAGTGGACAGAGATAATAGCATATCTCTTGGATCATTTAATAGAACTTGGAGTCAGGAAGACCTGAATTCAAATATTGTCTTAGACATTTACTAGCTGTGTGACCCTGAGCCAAGTCACTTAATTGCTTTAAGTTTCAGTTTCCACACCTTTAAAAGAGGGACAATAATAGCTCCTACCTCACAGAGTTGTTGTAAGGACCAAATGAGATAAGACATGTTATGTGCTTTATAAATGCTTACTCTATTTGGGAAATGGCTGAACAAATTGTGGCTTATGAATGAAATGGAAAACTATTACATCATAAAAAATAACAACTATGAAGAAATCAGAGAAACTTGGGAAGACTTGTATAAACTGATGTTGAGTGAATTAAGAAGCACCAGTAGAATAGTAGACTACAATATTTCAAATTAAAATAACATTAAAAGGAAACCAAACAATGATAAGTCTGAGAGTCCTAGAGAAGAGACTGAAATCTCTCAGTGAAGAGGGAGGGGAGAATGGGAGTCGAATGTTGCATAAACTAAGATCTTATCAGTTGGTTTTTGCTTATTGAATTTCTTTTGTTGCAAAGGACTGTTCAATAGGAGAGGGCTATTGAACTGAGAATACTAGAAAACTAAAAAATGACTGTGGAGGAAATGAAAGATAACAATGAAAGGGAGACATACCATAGAAATGAAGGTAAAAGGTCCTGATTTTCTTTTTTTTTATTTTTTTTTTACCATTTTTCAAAAATTCATTTCACTAATTTTTAGTTTTCAACCACAAGAAAGAAAAAATGAAAAACAAACAAAAATAGAGAATAGTATGCTTTGATTTGCATTCAGACTCCATAGTTCTTTCTCTGGATGTGGAGAGCATTTTCCATCATGAGTCTTTTGGAGTTGTCTTAGATCATTGCATTGCTAAGAAGGATATTGAAATAACTGTAAATGTATAGATTTCTGTAACTGTTGATAGGTTCCTGTGTATCCTTTGTGTCTTGCATATTCTATAGAGTGAAATAAAGGCTCTGCTACCCCATATGCAATTTTTACCATGAGTAGTTTGTATGGGAGCTAAGGACCCTTTTACCTGCATTAAAAAAAACCCTAGACATGTGATATATTTAAGCTCTATTTGGAGAATTTCCTGGGGATAAACTCTACTTTTACTCTAGGGGCAGTTAGGTGGTTCAGTGAATAGAATTCTGGGTCTGGAGTTAGGAAGATACAAATTCAAATCTCTCCTTAGACCTTGGGCAAGTAACTTAACTCCTATTTGCTTCAGTTCTTCATCTTTTAACTGGAGACAAAAATAGAAAACCACTCCAATATCTTTGCCAAGAAAACTCCATGGACAACGAGTCCATGGGGTCATGAAAAGTTGGACATGACTAAAGTGACCCAATAGCAACAACAAACTCTAGGTGGGGGGGTCATAACAAGCCAGTGAAAGAAAACAGAAAATAGACCTTTTTTGGGTCAGTGCCTAGGATCAGATATATTATAAAGACATAGGTCATACCAAGAAGAGATCATACCAGACTAACCTGATTTCTTCTTTAATGAATGACTAGAATGGGAAATTTTTGAGGATTAGTAGACTCAATCCAATCCAAATTTATTAAGTCTACTATGGTAAGTGCTAGGAAAGCACAGATTTTAAAAATAGATAACATTTATATAGCACTATATGTCAGTCACTGCCCTAAGTCCTTTACAATGGTCTCTTTTGGTCTTCACATCAACCTTGGGAGTTAGGTGTTATTATTATCCCCATTTTATAGATGAGGAAGCTGAGGCAAACAGAGAGGTTTTTGTTTTTTTTTTTAGTGACTTGCCCAGGGTCATATAGCTAGTAAGTTTCTGAGGTCAAATTTGAACTCGGGTCTTCCTGACTCCTGGTCCAGCACCCTATTTTCCCACCTACTCACCAAAACAGTGTCTCTCATCAAGAACCTTGTATTCTGCAAGAGGAGTAAACAAACACATATTCAGCTAAATAATTTCACGGTGATTTCAAGAGGGAGACAGGACTGATAGAGGAATCATAAGTGTCTAGTTTAGAATTGGGACCTCAGAGACCTTCTAGTTAAATACTATCATTTTACAGAGTTTAAGTGATTTGCCCAAGATCACATGAATAAATGCCAGAATAAGGATTTGACCCTAGATTCAGAATCCTCTGATTCTAATCAGTGCTCTTTCCCCTACATTGAACAAAGGTCTTGTGTAGGAATTGGCAGTCAAGCCACACTTAGAAGAAAGCTAGGGATTCTAAGGAGAGTTGAAGAATTGCCTTGGAAATCACGAATTCCAAGAGGCAGGAGATGAAATGTTCTGAAGGGGGAACAGTTAAAAGAACAGATTTGAGTGGTATACAGAGAAGGGGAGTTACATGAAACAAGACTAAAAGGTTGATAAGAGCCAGGTCGTTGGGAGTTTTCAACACTAGAATGAGAGGTTTATATTTTATCCTAGAGGAAGAAGGGAAGCATTGGTGATTTTTGAATAAGGGAGTGACATGATCAGATGTCTATTTTAGGAATATCAATTTGGCAGCTGTGGGTAGTATAGATTGGAGGAGACAGTAGAAGCAGGGAAATCAATTAAGAGGCCATGGAAGTAATCCTAGTGAGAGGTGATGAAAACCTGTGTGAATGCCTAGAAAGGGACCAATGTGATCCCACTCCTAACCCGCCATGATGTTGGTAGATCAGGCAAATATTATAGATAGACTTAGTTTAGCTAGACTGGAGCAAATAATTTGAAAAAGTCTTTTTTTTTCTTTTTTGCTTTTTGGAAGGGGCAGTTGGGGTTAAGTGACTTGCCCAAGGTCACATGGCTAGTAAGTGTTAAGTGTCTGAGGTCGGATTTGAACCCAGGTCCTCCTGATTCCAGGGCTGGTGCTCTATGCACTGTGCCACCTAGCTACCTCAAAGTCTCTTGTTCTTATGAATGAGATAGAAAGATGTGGACTGGATCTATATAGTCCAGTGGATTGGAATTAGTCAAATGACTGGACTCAAAGAGTAATCATTAACTGATTTATGTCAGTTTAGAAGGTCTGTAGTGGAGTGCTCCAGGGATCTGTACTCAGTCCTATGTGGTTTAATTTTGTTACCAAAGACTTGGATGAAGGCATCGATGGAATGTTTATCCACTTTGCAGCTGACACAGCTCAGCTAACATGCTCAGTGGAGTCAGGCACCCATAAGATCTTGTCAGGCTAGAGCAGTGGTTTTCAAACTTGTTGGTCTCAGAATCCCATTACACTTTAAAAAATTGGTAAGATTCCTCCCAAAGTTAGGGATTCCAATAGGCAGAAATGAAGAAATGCTTTTATTTCTGTGGTTTATATATCGACACTTATCATATTCAAAATTAAAATATCTCACTTTTATTATGTAAAGTTTTTAGCTCACAGACCCCGTGAGAGAGTCTTGGGGAACCCCAGTGGTCCCCATACCTATACTTTTAGAACCACCAAACTAGAACATTGGTTCACATCTGATGAAATAAAATGTAACTGGGATAAACATGGATTGGTTTATAAAAAATCAGTTTCATAAGTACAAGGCACAAGAGGCATAGGAGAAAGCCATGTGGGATGTTGATGTTCTAAAGGGTGGCACAGTGGACTGTTACTGCATTGTTATCAGGAAGACCTGAGTTCAAATCCAGCCTCAGACACTTACCTGCTGTGCAACTCTGGGAAAACTACTTATTGTCTGTCTACTTCAGTTTCCTTATCTGTAAAATGGGGATAATAATGAGATAATATTTGTAAAGTGCTTTTTACAATTATTATTGTTGTTATTATTCTTAGTTAATAGTGGGAGACAACATATATTTGAGGATACTGCTATTCTCAGGGCTTGTAGGCACAGGATCCCCTATTTCCCCTGGAGTTTCAGAGTAGATGGTGGCAGTAGTTTGATCTGCTTGGCACATGCCACCTACTCTGTCTCATCCTCAGGGCAGCTTACCGTTTTGGCTAGGCTAGCTTGTCTCCCCCATAAGTGGCAGTTAGTTGGCATTTGCTGTTAGTTGTGATGGGGGTACGAGAGGAATTAGGCTTGTTTTGCTTGGTGTCAACAGACAGAAGGGCAATGTCAGTAACTTGGTCAACAAGCATTTATTAAGCACTTACTATATACCAGGCACTGTTCTGGAGGTATAAAGAAAGGCAAAAACAGTCTTCATCCTCATGAATATCACATTTGAATGGGGGAACATCATGCAAACAACTAAGATTTGTACAGTGTGGATGGAGGGGAATCTGACAGAGGAAGGTATCAGTAGTAGGGGGTGAAGATGGAAAAGGCTCCTACAGCAGCTGGGACCTGAGCTGAGTTTTCAAGGAAGCCAGGGAAATCCAAGAAGCTGAGATGAGAGGCAGAGACTATCAGGTCTGGTGGACAGCCAGTTCAGAGACAGCAAGATCAGAGATAGTGTTGTGTTCAAGAAATTGCTCTTAGGCCAATGTGGCTGGATTGTAGTGTGTGTGGAAGGGACTAAGAAAGGTAAGAAGGGACAAGGTTATGAAGAGCTTTAAATACTTTACATTTGATCTTAGAAGTAATAGGGAGCCTCTGGAATTTATTGAACAGGGGGCAGGTCACCAGACCTATTCTTTAAAAAAAAATCACCTTTGCAGCTGAGTGGAGGCTGGATTGAAAGGGAAAGGGATCTGAGGAGAAGCCTCTTGCAATAGAACACATGTAAGGTAATGAAGGCCTGAAGAAGGGTGGTGGCTATGTGAGTGGAGAGGAGGGAACACATGTGAGAGAGGCCATTAAGGTAGAGACAACAAGATATGGCAATGGATTAGATATGTTGGGTAATTCAGATTTTGGCTTGATGTAAGGAAACACTTTCTAACAATGAAACAATGTCTATAAGGGAAATGTTGATTAGTCAGCTTTGGAGGGGTTGTAGGGATATGGATACACTCTTGGCAGAGTTTTGAATTGGTTCAGCTATTCTGAAGAACAATTTGAAATAATGCTAAGAAAGTGACTAAAAATGTTCATAACCTTTGACCCAGAGATCTTGTTGCTAGAATATACCCTTTGGAAGTCAAATACAGAGAAGTTACACATATACCAACATAATTATAGCAGTACTTTTTAATGGAATCAAAGGATTGGAAACAAAGTATATGCCCATTAATTGGAGAATGACTAAAGGAATCATGATACATAATGTAATAGAATATTAAGGTTGTTGTCCTTTGTTCCTGAAGAGGACCAAAAGGGCCACTATGCTAAAGTCAAGTTTCAGTGTGTCCAACTGTGGCTGATCACAGCAATACGAACTTGGAATGCTGTATCACAGGTCCAGCACAAACAGTTTGTGTGAACGTTTGGGGAGGATTCTCCAAATCGGTGCATCCTGCATTTCTTTTGAGTTGTTTCAATTGTTTGGCTCATAGAGCACAGCACCTTCTCTAATGTGGGCACACCATGCTGAGTGGTCCTATACCAGTGTCTCCTGTGTCCCACAATCAATTCCAAAGTTCCTGAAAGAGACCTTGAGAGTATCCTTCTATCACTTCTAACCACCATGTGAATGCTTGCCATGTGTGAGTTCTCCATAAAACAGTCTTTCTGACAAGCGTATGTTTTGCATTTGAACAACACAACCAGCACATCAGAATTGTGCTCTCTGAAGACACTGAGGTCCTTACTCAAACTAAACTGCCAAGCATTCAATGGAATATTGCTGTACTATAAGAAATAATGAATAGGAAGAATATAGAGAAGCATTAAAAGATTTATATGAATTGATGCAAAATGAAATAACAGAAACAAGATGATAATATGCTCAGTGAGTACAACAATGGGAATGGAAAGACCAATAATAATAATAATTTCAAAATGACATGTAATTTTAATGACCACTTTTGGCCCAGAAGAAGAGATTGAAAATTGTACCTCTTTAGAGAAGTAGGAGCTATGGGTATTGAATATTGCCAAACTTGATTGATGTACTGCTTAGCTTTGCTAAACTGCTTTTTTTCTTGTTCTATCATTTTTATTCTCTTTCTTCTTCTTCTACTTCTTATTCTTTCTCTTTTTTAAAAGAGAGAGAAGGCATATATTTGAAAACAGAATTTGGAACTCAAAATTTTAGAAAAAGATTTTTTTAAATCTATTTCTGGGGCAGGGGGAGAAAATGAAGATGATATAAAAACAGAAGATAGAAACATAAATAAAAAGAATACTTGAGTGACTCCACCAAGTTCAAATAGTTGGTATGGGACCTAGACCAGAATCTAGATCATCTGGCTCCAAGTCTGGGAAATTTCTGCTATAATCTTCTGCCATTCAGCAAATAATCATTATATTTTTGCTGATTTTGCATAGGCATTAGAGATGGCAGAAATTCTGAAGAAGAGTTCCACAGCTCAGCTGTGACCTTGAACAATTCAACAAGCTTTTGTAGTTGTTATTGAGTCATTCAGTAGTGTCTGAATCTTCATGACCTCAATCGACTGTAGTGTTCAGGCCCTTCTGTCTTTCACTATCTCTTGACGTCTGTCCAAATTCATGTTAGTTGTTCCATGATACTATCTATCCATCTCATCCTTTGCTGTCCCCTTTTCCTTTTACCTTCAACCTTTCCAACATCAGGGTCTTTTCCAATGAGTTCCACCTTCTCATTATGTGGTCAAAATATTTAAGCTTTAGCTTTGGTATTTGACCTTCCAGTGAATAGCCTGAATTAAATTTTTTTTACAGTATTGAGTGATTTGACCTTGCTGTCCAAGGGACTCTCAAAAGTCTTTTCTAGCCCCACAATTTGAAAGCATCATTTCTGCAGCACTTTACTTTCCTTATGATCTAACTTTCATAACCATACATTGCTACTGGAAAAATCATAGCTTTGACTATACAGATGCTTGCGGGCAAGGTGATGTCTCTGCTTTTTAGCATGCTGTCCAGATTTGCCATAACTTTCCTTCGAAGGAGCAAGCATCTTTAAGTTTCATGGCTAGAGTCACCATCCGCAGTGATCTTTGAGTCCAAGAATATAAAATCTGACACTTCCATTTCCTCTCTCTTTTTGCCAGGAAGTGATGGGACAAGTTGCCAAGATGTTAGATTTTATTTTATTTTTTTGCTTTAAGCAGGTTTTTACTATCTCCTCTTTCACCCTCATTAAGAGGCTTCTTAATTCCTCTTCACTTTCTGTCATTAGAATACATCTACACATCTAAAATTGTTGGTATTTTTCCTGGTAACCTTAATTTTGGCTTTAGATTCATCCAGTCTGGCATTTTACATGTTGTATTCCACATATAAGTTAAATAAACAAGGTGACAATATACAGCCTTGTCATACTTCTTTACCAGTCTTTTTTTTTTTCTTGGAGGGAAATTGGGGTTAAGTAACTTGCCCAAGGTTACACAGCTAGTTTTTTTTGTGTTAAGTGTCTGAGGCTGGAACTGAGGTCCTCTCGACTCCGGCGCTGGCACTTTACTCACTGCGCCACCTAGCCACCCCTCTTTTCTAGTCTTAAAACAATCAGTTGTTCCATGTTCTGTTCTAACTGTTGCTTCTTGGTGAGCATACATGTTCCTCAAGAGACAAGACACCTCTTTGAGGACTTGCCACATTTTATTGTGATCCACACAGCCAAAGACCGCAAGTGCGGTCAATGAAGGAGAAGTAGATTACTTTCTGGAATTCCCCTGCTTTCTCCATAATCCAGTGAGTGTTGGCAATTTGGTCTCTAGTTTCTCTGCTTCTTCAAAAACCAGCCTGTTTTTCTGGTAATTCTTGGGTCATATATTTCTGAAGACTAACTTGCACAATCTTAAGCATAAGCATAACCTTGCTAGCATGTGAAAAGAATGCATTGTTTGGTAATTTGACCATTTCTTGAATATTTCTTGGCATTGCCCTTCTTTAGGATCGGGACATAAACTGATCTTTTCCAATCCAGTGGCCAGATTTTTTGTTGTTGTTTTTGGAGGGGGGAAGGCAGGGCAATTGGGGTTAAGTGACTTGCCCAAGGTCACATGGCTAGTATGTGTTAAGTGTCTGAGGCCGAATTTGAACTCAGGTCCTCCTGACTCCAGGGCTGATGCTCTATTCACTGTACCACCTAGCTGCCCCCAGTGGCCAGATTTGCTGGCATATTGCATGTGACACTTTTTTTTTAATTTGTCAAATCTTTATTGGGTAAGTGGGGAAAGTTGGTAGAGTCCAGTTTAGTCCTTCTTGGCAGCAGCCTTCCTCATGGCAGCTAGGACATTACTGAGCTCCTCTCTCTTCCTCTTGGTTCGGATGTGAGTTCCTATCTTTTTTTTGATGAACTTAAGGGCTCACTTATCCTTGGAGACTTTTAACAATTCCATGGCCTGCCTTTCATAAGGAGCATACATACATCCCGGATCATATCTCTCACAAACTTTGTGTGTTTGGTCAAGCGCCCACGGCGGCGGCAGTGTCGCAGATTCAAAACGTTTTTCGTAACTTTGTGGCTCTTGTTGAGGCCCATGGCCATGGGGTACCGGATAGCCATGGCTGTGGTGCTGTGGAGAGAGAGAGAGTAATTGCAGAGAGCTCCTTGTAGGCCTCCAGAACACCCACCCGCCTCCCTAGTCCTGAGGCCCCAAGAGCCCTCGCCCTTCCCTTCAGGCTGCCTTCTGGAATGAGGTGGGAAAGCAGTCTGAGCCGTGGATGGCCCCGGATTCCCCGGTCAGTCCCTCCGATCACCTACCGTAGCCCCAATGGCAGCTACGGTAGAAGGGAGGAGAGAGCGAGAGAGTGAGACACTTTAACAGCATCATCTTTTAGGGTTTTAAATAGTTCAGCTAGAATTTCATTACCTCTGCTACCTTATTGTTAGCAATGGCCCACTTGGTTTTGTTCTCCAGGATGTCTGGCTCTAGATCAGTAACCACACCAGGGTCATAGTTCTTTTGTACATTCTTGCCACCTCTTAATCTCTTCTGCTTCTATTAAATCCCTATCATTTTTGTCTTTTATCATGCCCATTTTTGCACGAATCTTTCACTTGGTATCTATAATTTTCTTGAAGAGATCTCTTGTCTTTCCCATTCCACTGCTTTTTTCCTCCTATTTCTTTGCATTGCTCATTTAAGAAAACCTTCTTTTCTCTCCCTGCTATCCTTGGGAATACTGCATTCGTTTGAATATATCTTTCCCTTTTTCCTTTACTTTTTAACATCCTTCTTTCCTCAGCTATTTTCATCAGACAGCTTTTTTGCTCTTTTTTTGGGGGGGGGGATTTTTTTTTTTGCTGCTGTCTCCTGCACCATGTTGCAAATCTGCATAGTTCTTCAGGTTCACTATCTACTTATCCTTTAAATGTATTCATTACCTCTACTTCCTATTTTTAAGGGATGTTATTTAGGTTATTTAGGAGGAACTGAGGCAAATAGGGTTGTGACTTCCCTAGGGTCACACAGCTAGTAAGTTTCTGAGGCTCAATTTGAACCCAGGAAGTTGAGTTTCCCTGATTCCAGGTCTGTCTTCTGCACTACCTAGCTGTCTGAAAGGTTCCTTAAATATCATCTAATCCAGTTCACTCTTTTATAAAAGGAAGAAACTCAAGCCCAAAAAAGGAAAACACATAGTAAACACTTAAGTGCCTCAGATACTTACTAGCTGTGTGACCCTGGGCAAGTCACTTAACCCTGTTTGCCTCAGTTTCCTCATCTGTAAAATGAACTGGAAAAGGATAATGTAAACTACTGTAGTATCTTTGCCAAGAAAACCCCAAATGAGGTCCTGAAGACATTACTAAATAACAAATAACAAAGGTCCCTTCCATCTCTTAACATTCTAGGTATGTATGTATGTATGTATGCGTGTATGTGTGTATGTTGTATTTCCCCTTTTGTCCTTAAGCTAAGAACTGACTTCACTCACAGATGGTTTTCTATAGTCCAGAAAGAACAGGAAGTAGCAATTAGTCTCCTCCCTAAGTAGTGACTAATTATTCAGCTGTTTAAATATCTCATTTTGATTGTGGAAAGCAAAAAAACAAAAACCAACTCCTCTATAACCAGAAAGCTATGATTAAGGTTCTGCCTCCTCAGGCCTCCAGCCCAACTTGTCTTTTTTTTTTCTTTTAGCAGAACTAAGCACTATCTTTGGTCAGGGATTGTCTTTCACCTGAGAGCAGGTTAAGGTCATGTTGCCTTCAGTGACATTAAAACCCATGGCTGGTGTGGTCTCTAGGATGTTTTTAAAGCCCTTAACAACCTGGGTCCAACCTATCTTTTCAAACTCATCACCCCACTTCCTGAACTCTAAGGTCTTACCAGATTGGTCTAAGATGTTCCTCACAAAGGATACTCCATCACCTGTCTTCACACCTTTTCACAGGCTGCCCACCAGTGCCTGGAAGGCTTTCCCTCTTCACCTCAGTCTCTTAGAATCCCTTTTTTCCTTCAAGACTAATCATAAAGAGAACAGAAGGAAGTCCAGAAGGGAAACACAGACAAGCAGGATAGCTTACTTGTTGAATTTATTAATGCTTAAAAGGAAAAAAAGCAAGCTATGTTACAGAGATCAGCATTTCATGTATACTTTTGTTCTGCTTTGCATATGGAAATGCTTTTGGGGGGGATGTTTATTTAAAAAATAATAAAATGTAAAAACCAGAACAATCCCAACTCTCTTGAAGGACACCTTCATCAAGCCTTTTATAATTCCTTCCACTAATATCTAGTGTGCTCTCTCCCTTCCCCCAAATAATCTTTTATTATTTTGGATATACTTTTTTTCACAGACATTTTGTCTCCTACATAGAATGCAAATTCCTTGGGCTCAGGCATTATTCCTTTCTCTTTCTTTCTGTCTTTTTTTTTTTTAAGCAATCGGAGTTAAGTAACTTGCTCAAGGTTACACGGCCAGTTATTTCTGGGTGTGGTGCTATGTATTTGAGTCCAGATTTGATCCCCAGGTCATCCCGACACTGGAGCCGGTGCTCTTACTTGCTGAGCCACCTGGCTGCCCCTTTTCTTTCTCTTTCTTTCTTTCTTTCTTTCTTTCTTTCTTTCTTTCTTTCTTTCTTTCTTTCTTTCTCTCTCTCTCTCTCTCTCTTCCTTCCTTAATCCTTCCTTCCTTCCTTCCTTCCTTCCTTCCTTCCTTCCTTCCTTCCTTCCCACATTGTCTAGCTTAGTGTCTGGCACATAGTGGGTACTTAATGTTTGTGGCTAATCTGGTGAAAACTATGGGTCCCTAACCTAACCAGAAGATCCCTCTTGGCTACCCAGCACCCACTAGTTTTCTTTTTCCCAAGGCAACATAATTTGGAAAGGAATGAGCAGAAATTGACTCACATCTTGATGCTTCCTACTCTGGGTCTGTAGTGTGTGAGTAATTGGATGCAGAACCAATCCTTCTTTCCAACTACCCTCAAATTGCTCCACTGAATCAGAAAACATGCCCTGGAGGACTGAACTTTTCAGTCTTGAAACATCTGCTCTGAGGCCCCCTGCTGTCCTTCCTGGTGAATGCTTCTGTATCTAGGCCCAGTCAGTTTCACTTTTTCATCTTGTGCCTCAGACATCCTTTTGCCTGGCAGGCATTCCCGCCCCTTTTTGTACCCCAGTGCCTAGCCCAATTCTTGATGAATACTTTTTCATTCATATGTGTGTGTGTGCATGTATACACATATACACACATACACACATGTATGTATTTTATATATTCTTTAATCAACCAATCTTAAGCGCTAGCCATGTGCAAGTGGGTCAGGGTTTCTTGATACAGATGGAAATTCAGTGAAGAGTAGGGACTTCATATTTTAAACTTTTAAGACTTTCTATAGTAGTTTTTCTTCTCTTCTCAGGTGAGAACTTCACCTCTTAACTTTATTAGGACAATAGAAGCCATCTGTCCCCAGCTTTCTTCCCTCACTATATGCCTCAAATATTTCTTCATTACCCCATTCTCTCCTTTGCTCCAGACTCACAGGAAGAGGTAGGTGCTCTCTTTGCCAAGACTAGCAAACAGTAGGGCTTGTGATCACATTCCCTGCTCCTTTACTTCTTTACCTCTTTCTCTCATTTTCAGTATTTCGTTATCTACTAGCTTCTCTGCTGCCTATAACCATCTAGAGAACTATAACGATGATTTCTTTTTCTTTTTTTTTGCCCAGGGCAAACAATATGAAGCAAGCTTTCAGTTGAGTGGTAGGGAGGGGGCAGCAAGAGACAGAGATGTCAGGCTTGTGACTCAGAGTGCTGGTAGGGAGACTGCTGTGTATGATTGAGGATGGGCAGTAGATGGGAAAAACCTCAGCCCAACATTCACTAGCTTTCTATTTGAACTATTTTTGCTGTTTCTGATGGGCTACATGTTCCATCAATACAGTCTAATTTTGGAACCCTGCAACAAAGATGCCTGGGTTTTCCTTACCCTTAAAAAACAAACAACACTACCCCCCAAAACCCCTACACTTGACTCTACTATTTCCTTAAGCTGTCATACTATGTCTCCTCTCTTTCAGATTCAAACTCCAAGAAATAATTGCCCACGCACCTTGCCTCCATTTCCTCACCTCCCACTCACTTCTCAATCTCTAGCAATCTGGCTTCCACCCCACCACTCAAGTGAAACTGCTCTCTCCAAGGTTACCAATGATCCCAACTGCTAACTCCAAAAGCCTTTTTTCAATTTCACTTTAGTCGACCTCTCTGAAGCTTGGGATACTGTCAACCACTCTCTTTCTTTGGACATGCTTTCCCCTCTTGGTTTCCATGACACTAAACTCTCCTAGGTTCTCCTTCCCAGCATTCTGTTTGTTTTCAGTGTCTTTGCTAGATCATATCTCCAGCCCCTAACTGTAAGTGTCCCATAAAGCTCTGTCCTCTGGGCCCTCTGTTGTAGTGCTTTGACAGCTAGACTTAGGGGGCAGAGACAAGATGGTGGAATAAAGGCAGGGACTCAACTGAGCTGTTCCCCAAACCCCTCCAAATACCTTAAAAATGACTCTAAAGAAATTCTAGATCAGCAGAACCCCAAAAAAGATGGAATGAAGCAAATTTCCAGCCCAAGACAACTTGGAAGGTTGGAAGGAAAGGTCTGTTGCACCAGGGAGGGGGAACACAGTCCAGCACAGGCTTTACCAGTGCAGATTGGGACCCAGCAAACCTGGGGTAGGCTTTGGAGTTACTGAATCACTGGCATTAGTGGTGGTTTCCAGACCTCTCAGCCTACAGATGCCAAAGACAACTCAGAAGGTCAGCAACAAAGGTTTGTAGCATCTGGGTGAGATTGGAGCACAGTTCAGTGCAGGCTTCTGGACCAGCACAGCCCCAGCCCCAGGAAACCAGTGATGTCACTGAGAGTGATTGAGTCAGAAGCTACAGTGGCTTCTTCCAGAGCTCTCAGCCCACAGATAGTAAGGGGATCTAACAACTGGTAAGAAGGAGATTAGAGAGGTCTTTTTGCTAACACTGGGATGGGACTCTGCTGCTTTGTCCATACTCAGCTCTGGGTCACAGTCCTGGGTGGCCATTCCAGGTGTCAGTCCCAGGGCAAGGTGGAGCACTAAGATAGCAGAACTTGTAGCCACAGCAGAGGGGGGACCTTCCTCACAGTTTCAGGGCAGAAAAGGGTGCTTGTGGTCTCACACAGACCAGAACACAGGTCAAGAAAGTAGTAAACACCTTTCCTTAGATCATACAACCTTAGAACAACTGAAAACTTAGAGCTCCCTAGAAGTATCTGAAAATAGCTGCACAGAACCCCTGAAGCTTGGGGCAGTGTGCCCTCCACCCTGGAAGCAGAGCCCTACTTTAACAAAGAATTAATAGGCTGGGGCAGCCAGGTAGCACAGTGAGTAAGAGCACCGGCCCTAGTGTCGGGATGACCTGGGGATCAAATCCGGGCTCAGACACTTAGCACCCACTCAGAAACACCTTGCTGTGTAACCTTGAGCAAGTTACTTAACCCCAATTGCTTAGGGGTGGCCAGGTGACTCAGTGAGTAAGGACACCGGCCCCAGAGTCGGGATGACCTGGAGTCGAATCTGGGCTCAGATACTTAGCACCACACCCAGAAATAACTGGCTGTGTAACCTTGAGCAAGTTACTTAACCCCAATTGCTTTAAAAAAAAAAAAGAATAGGCTGGGAAAATGAACAAACAATGGAAAAAAAACTCTTAACTACTGAAAGTTACTGTGGTGACAAGGAAGATCAAAACATACACACAGAAGACAACAAAGTCAAAGTTCCTACATCCAAAGCCTCCAAGAAAGATATAAATTGTTGTCAAGTCATGGAGGAGCTCAGAAAAAACTTAGAAAATCAAATGAGAGAGATAGAGGAAAAACTGGAAAGAGAAATGAGAATGATGCAAGACAATCATGAAAGATGAATCAACAAATTAGTAAAGGAGACAAAAAAATACTGAAGAAAATAACACCTTAAAAACAGAGTAGGCCAAATTGTAAAAGAAGTCCAAAAAGCCAATGAGGAAAAGAATGCCTTACAAAGCAGAATTGGCCAAATGGAAAAGGAGGTCCAAAAGCTCACTGAAGAAAATAATTCTTTAAAATTTAGAATGGAGCAAATGGAAGCTAGTAACTTTATAAAAAATCAAGACACAATAAAATAAAACCAAAAGAATGAACAAAATAGAAGTCAATGTGAAATATATCATTGGAAAAACAACTGACCTGGAAAATAGATAAAAAAGAGATAATTTAAAAATTATTTGGCTACCTGAAAGCCATGATAAAAAAAGAGCCTAGACATCATCTTTTAAGAAATTATCAAGGAAAACTTCCCTTATATTCGAGAACCAGAGGGTAAAATAGAAATGGAAAGAATCCATCAGAATTGACTCAAAGAGGGAATAACATACACACTTAATTGGGTATAGAATCTATCTTACTTATCCTACAGGGAGAAAAAGGGGATAAGAGAAGGGAGGGGGTGATAGAAGGGAGAGCAGTTTAGGGGACAGGGTAGTCAGAAGAAAGCTAGACTTAGGAAACCCTGGGTTTGAATCCTCCTTCAGACATTTATTAGGCTTATGATCCTGGACAGATCATTTAATCACTCTAGGATTTAGCTTATTGTCCATAAAAAGGGTTTAGCTTCAGAACCTCTAACTAAACATAATATCCTTTGATTTCATCAGCTTTCTCTGGGTCACTCCCAGATATAAGTACCTAGTTCTAATATTTCTCCTGAATTAATTACCAATTGCTTGCTGTAACAGCTCTTCCTGGAGATCCTCTAGTCATCTCAAACTTAATATATTCAAAACTGAATTCATATATACCTCCAATACCCATTCCTCCAAACTCACTAGTTTACTCATATCCTTCTAGTCACCCAGGTTCATAACTTTGGAGTTATCCTTTTTTTGTAGTTTATTTATTCTTATTTTTTAGTTTACATCATTCATTTCCACAAGATCTTGAGTTACAAATTTTCTCCCCATTTTTCCCCTACCCACCACTTCAAAACAGTGATCCCACTGAATATTCCCTCCCCCAATCTGCTCTCTCCCTTATCTTCCCCCACTCCCCTCTGACTTTCTAGTAGGGCATGGTGGATCTCTATACTCCAGTGCCTGTATATCTTATTTCCCAGTTACATGTAAAATAATAATAATAATAATATATATTTTAAACATTTGATTTTAAACCTTTGAATTCCAGATTCTTTCCCTACCTCCCTCATCACCCACCTTTACTGGGAAGATAAGCAATTCAATATAGGTTGTACATGTTTAGCTATGCAAAACATTTCCATAGTGTATATATTGTGAAAGACTGACTATATTTCCCTCCATCCCAACCCACCCCCCACTTGTTCTATTCTCTACTTTGATCCTGTCCATTTTCAAAAGTGGGTGCTTCCAACTTCCCTCCCCCCCAGCCTGCCTACACTTCCATCATTCCCCATCTCATCCCCTTCCTCCCTACTCTCCTATAGGGTGAGATACCCTATTTAGTGTGTATGTCATTCCCTCCCTAAGCCAAATTCATTGAGAATAAGGTTGACTCATTCCCTTTTGCCTTCCTGTTCTTCCCCTTCATTGTAATAGTTTTCCCTTGCCTCTTCTATATGATATAATTTACCCCATTTTGTCTCTCCCCATCTCCTCTCATTATATTCCTCTCTCACCTCTTAATTTCACATTTTAAGTATCATTCCTTCTTATTCAACTGGTCCTGTACCCTCTGTATATGTATACACATACTCATATATACATATATATATATACACACATACTCACATATGAATTCATACATCCATATACCCTCCTATGTAGACATATATATGTATGTATACATATATATATATATATACATACATTTCTATTCCCTTCAACTATTCTCATACTGTGAAAAGTTTCATAAGTTATAGTTATTGTTTTCCTTTTTTAACATAATATTTTTTTTATTTTTAATCAAATGCTTTATTAACTTCTAGTTTACATCATTCATTTCCGCAAGATTTTGAGTTATACATTTTCTCCCTGTTTTTCCCCTACCCACTGGATATCCCCTCCTCCAACCTGCTCTCTCTTATATCTTCTCCCATACCCCCTCCAACTTTCCAGTAAGGCACAGTGGATCTCTATGCCCCAGTGCCTGTATATCTTATTTCCCAGTTACATGTAAAATAATATTGATAATATATATATATATATTTAAACATTTGATTTTAAAACTTTGAATTCCAGATTCATTCCCTTCCTCCCTTGTCACCCACCCTTACTGGGAAGATAAGCAAATCAATATAGGTTGTACATGGTTAGCTATGCAAAACATTTCCATAGTGGGTATATTGTAAAAGACTGACTATATTTCCTTCCTTCCTATCCCACCTCCCACTTATTCTATTCTCTATTTTGATCCTGTCCATTTTCAAAAGTGGGTGCTTCCAACTTCCCTCCCCCCAGCCTGCCCGCCCTTCCATCTTTCCCCCTTTCATCCCCTTCCCCCCTACTCTCCTGTAGGGTTAAATACCCTATTTAGTGTGTATGTCATTCACTCCCTAAGCCAAATTCAATAAGAGTAAGGTTCACCCATTCCCTTTTGCCTTCCTGTTCTTCCCCTCCATTGTAACCATTTTCCCTTGCCTCTTCTATATGAGATAATTTACCCCATTCTGTCTCTCCCCATCTCCTTTCATTATATTCCTCTTTCACCTTTTAATTTCACCTTTTAAGTATCATCCCTTCCCATTAAATTGGTCCTGTGCCCTCTATCTATGTATACCTGTACACATATATACACACATTCATAAATGTATTCATATGCCCATATACCCTCCTATATATACATATATATGTATTTGTGTGTGTATATATATATATATATATATACATATACACACACACACATTTCTATTCCCTTCAATTATTCTCATACTAAGAAAAGTTTCATAAGTTACAATTATCATTTTTCCATGTAGGAATGTAAATAATTCAACTTTGATAAGTGCCTTATGATTTCTTTTTCCTGTTTACCTTCTCATGCTTCTCTTGCTTCTCATATCTGAATGTCAAATTTTCTATTCAACTCTGTTTTTTTCATCAAGAATGCTTGAAAGTCCTCTATTCCACTGAATGACCATATTTTCCCCTGAAACCTGACATTCAGTTTTGCTGGGTAGGTGATTCTTGATTTGAATCCCAGATCCTTTGACCTATGGAATATCCTATTCCAAGCCCTTTGATCCCTCAGTGTAGAAGCTGCCAGATCCTGTGTTATTCTGATTGTGTTTCCACAATATTCAAATTTTCTTTCTGACTGCTTATAATATTTTCTCCTTGATCTGGGAATTCTGGAACCTGGCTATAATATTCCTAGGAGTTTTCTTTTTGGGATATTTTCAGGAGGTGATTGGTGTATTCTTTCAACCTCTATTTTTCCCTCTGGTTCTAAAACACCAGGGCAATTTTCCTTAAGAATTTCTTGAAGGATGATTTCTAGGTTCTTTCTTTTTGATCATGGCTTTCAGGTAGTCCAATAATTTTAAAATTATCTCTCCTGGATCTATTTTCTAGTTCAGTGGTTTTTTCAATGAGATATTTCACATTGCCTTCTATTTTTTCATTTGTTTGGATCTGTTTAATAGTATCTTAATTTCTCATAAAGTCACTAGTTTCCATTTGCTCCAATCTAATTGTGAAGGAATTATTCTCTCCAGTGAGCTTTTTTTTTTTAGTGAGATTCTTTTTCCATCTGGCAAATTTGACTTTTTAAGGCATTCTTCTCCTCATTGGCTTTTTGGGCCTCTTTTGCCATTTGAGTTAGTCTATTTTTTAAGGTGTTATTTTCTTCAGTCAGATTGTTGACTCTCATTTTATAATTTTCTTGCATCATTCTCATTTCTCTTCCCAATTTTTCTCCACTTCTCTTATTTGGTTTTCAAAATCCTTCTCAAGCTCCTCTGTGGCTTGTAAGCAGTTTATTCTTTTCTTGGAAGCTTCTGGTGCAGGAGTTCTGACTTCACTCTCTTCCTCCTGTTCCATGCTCTGATCCTTTTTGTCTCCAAAAAAGGAATCCAGAGTCAGACTGCTGTGCTTGCCTTGCTTCCCTCATTTGCTCA
This sequence comes from Petaurus breviceps papuanus, assembly GCF_028583685.1. Lineage (NCBI taxonomy): Eukaryota > Metazoa > Chordata > Mammalia > Diprotodontia > Petauridae > Petaurus > Petaurus breviceps. Next base: position 2,016,354 of record NW_027185782.1, on the reverse strand, counting down.
TGTTGCCACTCCATTACTTGACTTTCGAGCTTTTTGCCACAGTAGAACTCTGCTACCAGAGTGGGGAGCTTTGTCCCAGTTGCTGGGGTTTTCTTAGCTGCTGGAGCTATTAGTTGGGTGCCTTCTCTGAAGCCTCCACGTGCTCTAGCAAACTGGCCACGCTCCCCAGGACCTCCACCCTAGATAGTGATCCAGATCCATGCATGTTAAAGCAAGAGTGATTACCCCTCAGACTGTTGCTTGGTCCCTCTACAATCCACAGGCCAGGAGCTCTAAAGCAGCTATGTGGTGGCAGCTGCATGGTCGCAGCACCTCTGCTGCTTCTCCCTCCAGGAGGTAAAAGCAGGACCACACTCCCGAACTCCCGGTTCACAAAGTCCACACGGTATTGACCTCTCACTTTGTCCTTAGCATCTATGGGTTGATAATTCTAGAAACTGCCTCAGCTGCTGGTGATCTGAAGTCCCTCCAGCCATGGCTGGTTGTGGCTGCCCTGAGGCTAAAACCTTGGCTTGTGCTGGGCTGGGCTCGGCTCCCAGAGTGCTATGCTGGCTACTTCCTGCCAGCCTGCCAGCTGTCCTCAGTGGGAGGTTAGCTTCTCTTTGTCATTTTGTGGGTTCTGTAGCTCCAAAGTTTGTTCAGAGTCACCTTTTACATGAATTGGAGGAGGTAGAAGCGGGAGCCCTATGGAAGTCCTGTTTCTTTCTTTCTTTCTCTCTCTCTCTTTCCTTCCTTTTTTCCTTCCTTCCTTTTTTCCTTCCTTCATTCCTTCCTTCCTTCCTTCCTTCCTTCCTTCATTCCTTCCTTCCTTCCTTCCTTCCTTCCTA
>NW_027185782.1:1971457-2015127 GCF_028583685.1 Petaurus breviceps papuanus | reverse complement strand
CCTTCCTTCCTTCCTTCCTTCCTTCCTTCCTTCCTTCCTTCCTTCCTCCCTCCCTCCCTCCCTTCTTTCCTTCCTTCTTTCCTTCCTGTAATGCCAAGAAAAGGCAACTTCCCAAGGTTCAAAATACCAGCATAGGTGCTCTCAATTTTATTCAGTGACAAATTAAGAACAGAGATAATAAACATATAGCATAATTCAAAATACAGCATTTACTGAGTGTGATTTAATCAAGTACTACCCCACCCCTGGACATTACATTCATTTAATCAATCACAAAGTCCCTCTTCTAAATACTACTCCACCCCTAGGCTGTACATTCATTTAGTCCATCACAAAGCCCCTGTTCTCAAATGGAGATTAGTTTCTAATCATAAGTAAAGTACATTCATTTTTTAAATCACAGAGCACAAAAAGGTCAAATGTTCCCCACCCTTGGATCACAATTGAATCTACCCCAGAGTTACAACAAGCTTAAGCACAGCATTTAATACCCAAATGGAGGTCTTTTCTTCATCTTGACACGAGGCAAGTTCTCAGCAATCTTTGTTCCTGGGGAGACAAAGCTTAGCAAGGCTACAAGATACATTGCCAGTGTCTTCATTAATTCATTCTCTGTCTGCAGAACAGTCCTAGGACTCCTGAAAACATTAGCAAAACCCCCTTCCAGGATTTCTGTAAACATACAACAAGAGAATCCTTCTTCAGGGCTTCTGAACCAACAGCAAGGTTCCAAGACCTCTGCAACAACAGGACTGTCCTTCACCAGTGGACAGAATTCACTCCCTGTCTGCAGAACAGTCTCAGGAGCTCTGAACCAACAGCAAGGTTCCAAGAACTCTGCAACAACAGGTCTGTCTTTTACCAGTGGACAAATCTGGCAAAACAACATCAAAACAGACAGACAAAGTACCAGCATAACAGCCATGTCTCCTCAGTCCTTGGCAGCTCTGGGTGGCAGCTCTCAAAAGTCCTGGGCAATTCAAAGTGGCCCTCAGCAATCCTCTCAGTCTCTCTCTGCCTCCAAAGGTGCTGCTTCCATTCACCTTGTTTGCTAGATTTGTTTCCACAGGCTTGGTACCCTCCACCTATAGATGTCTGATAGCTTAAGCTGGATGTCACCCCCTGTCTGCAACTGTGATGTGTCACCCTTGGACCTGGCATCAAGCATATTAAGAACTGACCTCTCAAATGGGACCCCTTGGGACAGGGACAGCTCTACATCCGATTTCAGCAGCAAGTAGCCATGGAAGAAGAGACCTTTGCCCCTTACCCCAAGATTTTGGGGCCCCCTTTGTTCAGGGTGGGGGGAATGATGGGGAGCTTGTGCTCAAGCCCCACCCTAAAATATGGTTTTCTGTGTTTATTGTGTGCTATCCTTGTTATATTGTTGTGAAATTCTGTTGACATCAGTTATTCCTAATGTATTTTTGCCAAGTAAGGGACGTGAAAGATCTTGGGGCCGAATGTAAGGGTTATGGGATTTAAAGATCTTCCATGACCCATTGGACTTGCTGACGTAGCAGGAAGGGGTGGGGCAAGAGGAAGCGGAAGCCAAGCTAGAGTTCCTGCAGTGACTAGCTGTGGTGGTGACAGCGGCAGGAGCAGCAGCAGAGGCAGCAGCAGTGGTAGCGGTAGTGCCGAGGTGGAGGTGGAGGTGTGAACCCCTTTTTGAGCCAGCCAGAATTTCTGCTAAGGACTCCTGCTGAGGACTTTCAGGGGCCGGAGTTGCTAGGAGCTTGCTTCCTGGACACTGAGTAGTTGCTGTGACTGGGGAGAGGAAGACCTTTGCCTGAGGTAGCCTGTTCTGTTTTAAAGGCTTGAGAATTTGGGTGCTTTCTACTTTATCTACCTGTGACAATTTCATAACTACTCTGATGGCTTCGACTTTCTGGTTTTGGGACTCAGTCTTTTAGTATTTTAATAAATGTTCTAGCTTTACTGCCCATATAGAAAGCCTTATATATTTGTGATTGATAACCACATCAGCATATTTATAATTTCCGTAGGCATTGTGAATATTGCATTGCTGATATACTTCCTTCCTCCCTCCCTCCCTCCCTCACTTCCTTCCTTCCTTCCTTCCTTCTTTCCTTCCTTCCTTCCTTCCTTCCTTCCTTCCTTCCTTCCTTCCTTCCTTCCTTCCTTCCTCCCTCATAGGGTATCACACCTTTACCTGCCAGTGCTCTGCCCAAAGGGAATGTAAATTTTAATCTCTGAAACTTTTTTTTTGTTCTGTTTTTTTTTATCTTAAACTCCAGCCTTAACTCCAAATCACTCTGGTCCCAGACCAAGTTCTACTTTGTCACTGTTTGGGCCCTGATTGGCTCAGCATGAATGTAAATAACAAATGTTTTTGTTTTGTCCAGAAACCCTGAGGGTATTCCCCTTCCCAGATCTATTTTTTTGGGGGGGGTAAGGCAAGGCAATTGGGGTTAAGTGACTTGCTCAAGGTCACATAGCTAGTAAGTGTCAAGTGTCTGAGGTCAGGTTTGAACTCAGGTCCTCCTGACTTCAGGGCCTGTGCTCTATTCACTGTGCCACCTAGATCTATATTTTTTAAAATAGGCCATTCTTGCCTAATTTTATTAAGCCTTAATGGCTGAATGGGTGCTGCCCCAGTCAAATTGAGACTCATTAAAGACCTTAGCTTGAAAAGGCCATGGACCCCCACTGCATCCTGCACCATCTCTAGTTGTCCTGATCCATATCTGGTTGCTGGCCCCAGATGGATAGGAGGAGAAAGTGAGGCTGGTGACTTTGTACAGCTCTGCTTCACTTAAATCCAATTCACTTGCATGTCGTGGCATCACCACCTTGATATGGTCCTCTTTGAGAATAAAGGATATCAGGTAGGTGAATGTCTCTAGATTCCCCATGCAAGGGATGGAATGTGCTCTTTCTCCCAGCTCAGCCACCACTCATATGTGATGTATGGACTTAATTGGATAAGCTTTCTTCTGGGCCTCTGGCTGCCTTTTCTGCTTTGTATTTTCTTTCCTGACTAGGTGATTGAACATCATTCTCAAGGTGTCCAGGCCTGGAGGTAACCTGAGAGATTTTTTTTTTGAGAGATCTGGAGATCCTGGTTCTTACTGGGTTTTAACTGTCAGTCAAGGATAGGAATGTCTGGCAACTAAAGTGTTCCTGGAGAAAATAACCAAGAGAATTGACCAATCCTTGCCCATTTTTTACCAGAAGACATAAAGGACTTGTTTGGATGGTGTAGAACCAAGCTGAATTGTAAAATGACTAATGAGCAGTCTTGTAAACTGCTTTATGTTCTAATAAAGTTTAAGTATCAGCCTCCCAAGAGAGCAAGATGGAAGCTATAAATTACTGAATCTTGTTTAAAGTTGTTCTGTCAATGTGGGCTGTGAATCTTTTGTGTCCTTTAGTATTTCTTTAGGAAATACCATACTTGCCCTATACTTGGTTCACATTGTACACACTGAGTACGTTTACCACACTGCTCCTTTGGGGAGACCTAGACATTAGCCATAACTTAAGCTTTAAATATCTTGTCCCTAGGGCACCTGGTGGGGGTTTAATAAGATTGAGAAAGAAGAGCCTGGCCTACCTTCTCATTAGAATCCAGGGTCTCCCAAGACTGAACCTGGTCAGAGCATATTCCTGGGTTCATGTTAGAAGAGGCCCTTTAGGATAATGGAGTGGGTTTCTCCAGATCCTGTGGGCCCAGTAATGGTTCCTTCAATATAAGTCATGCATGTGCATGCATGCATATATACATGTTTATACATAACCATATTAATGAGTATGACCTTTCCCCCCATTAGGATTTTTGTATACTTTGAAAAGTTATTCTCTTTCCTATAGTGTTCTAGTTTGCACTACTGTTGTAGAATCTTGGCGGTTGGGGGGAGGAACCATAAGTACCTCCATGAGGTCTTTGACTTTCTATGTGTGAAAATAATCCATGGTCATTCCATTGGCATTTGGCAGACACTTTAAGAAGCAGAATTCCCTTGGAAGATTCATGCCTGTTATCAGTTGGCTAGCATCATTTAAGAGTTAATTGTTTCTTGCATTCTTTTGCTTTCATTTCTAAAACCAGCTGAGGTTTCCCACTCTTACCTCAATTATAATTTCATAGGTTACCTTACTTCAATTATAACTTCATAACTTAAACAGCCCAATAGCAACTGGCATTATAGATAATATCCTCCACATCCCTCTTGTTATCTAACCTTGATAAATAGGGAAACACTGCAATCTTATACTCTCATTTTCTTTGAGATTAATGACTGAGCTCAGAGATCCCAAGGCATTGATTTGGAAGGAGAGGCAGCAGACAGCACCCTGCTCCCCACCAATTACAACCTTGGAACTCCTGAGAAAGAAGCATTTCTTACACATGGTGGAGATGGAACTTTTCCTGTAGGAACGGGAAAGGTAGAAAGCCATCTTTGGGAGGGGTTACTATACTATCACATTACCCCAATTTAAACAAAGATTTGGAAGACTTCAGCACCCCACTCCTGTATTTTGCCAATTATAAAAGAGATCCTTTAACAGATCTCTTTTGAAAGCATAATTCTTGTTTTGGCTTCCTTTTTCCTTCCCTAGTGCAGATACTGGGTTACCAAAGAATCGCTCATTTGGAGAAGCATTCGCTACCAGATGAAGGAATAAAAATGGGTCGGAGAAACGGATTGTCTCATTTTTTTTTAAAGCATCCTTTAATTCAAGGGCTCTCATTCCAATTGCTACAGTAAGTGACCCTAATTTACCATGTAATCCTTTACTCAGAAATCCACAAATACTATCTACTATCACTAGGATAAAATACAAATGCTTCAGCCTGGCATTTAAAGTCTTCCACAAACTGGCTCCCATCAATCTTTCCAGGTTTTTTTTTTTAAATAATACTCCCCTTCATATGTTCTCTGTTTTAGTCAAACTGACTTGCTGTTCCCCATACAAGACATTCCATTTCCTACCTCCATGCTTTTGCATGATTATCTTCTATGTCTGGAACGCACGTTTCTTACCTCCATTCAAAGGATGGCTTAGGTGTGACCTCCTACACTAGATTTTTTTCCTGATTCCCCCAGTTGTTAGCACTCTCTCCTCCTGAAAGTACTTTGTATTTATATATCTTTGTATGTGTTGTATCCTCCCAGTAGAATGTTTGGGTGCCTGTCACATATTAGACACAATAATCTTTTGTTGAATCAATCTGAATTATTAAAAAGTCATTAAAAACATTTCTCAAATGCCTGCTAGTAGCTACTATTTCTGTAGTGCTTAAAGGTTTATAAAGCACTTTCCTCAAACCAATGAATAGTATACATTATCCTTTTTATTTTACAGATGAGGAAACTGAATGTCATATCATGAATATGATTTTCTCACAGTCACCAGTGTTCAAGGCAGCATTAAAAGCTAGGTCTCCTGACTTCATCCATGCTTAACAAGCCTTCCATGACACAACAATACCCAACTGTGTATTGGTTTGCATATTGCACTGGGTGCTGTGCCAGCTACAAAGATAAATAAGACTTTGTTAACTACCCACAGGGAACTTACAGTCTAGCAAAGACAGAGGGAGTTTAGTGGAAGAACAAAACTTCTGATAAATATACCCTAATGTACTAAGTGTGTGAGAGGGCTACAGAATACGAAAAAGTCAGAGAAGGAAGAGATAAATGGCTTTTTTCTCCTTACGGCAGTTAAGGACTTCATTTCTTTCTGCCACAGGATAGTGTACTGATACAGAAAAAAAGTACTAGATGTAGGCAATTGTCAGAAAAGAGCTCTGTAACCTTTAAAACATAAATAGGAGTTACAAAGAGTATTGTATACATTGGCATTACCCCTTCCTCTTCATGGAGAAGCTTTCAGGGAAATGACAAAAAACTTTTAAGAAAAGGTTGTTTTTGTTTTGTTTTGTTTTAATGGGGAGGTAAGAAGATGAACACTTTGATACACACTTGGTGGAGCTGTGAAGTGACCTAACAAATCATTCTACATATCATATTAGAATTATGCAAGAAAAGTGATTGAACCTTTTAACCCAATGAGTGATCTCACTACTGGGCACATCCTACGAGGAAGTCAAAGACAGAAACAAAGTTCTGATATAATAATTCAAAGACCGAAACAACGTTCCTATATATACCAATGTATTCAAAGCAACCTTCTTTGTGGTCACAAAGAACTGGAAACAGTCAGTACTTGTCAATTTAGGAATGCCTGAAAACAACCAACCACCCAACCATTACAGTATATAAAAGCAGCATTATTATTGTGCAGTAAGAAATAATGAATATGAAAAACTCAAGAAACAGGAAGATTTATATGAAACGATGCAAGGTGAACTAAGCAGAATCAAGAAAACAGTACTACTCAATGACTACAACAATGTAAATGAAAAGATCACTAAGAGGAGGTTGAATGTTGAGTAATTGAAAAATCAATGGCTAACGACAAGAACAAATGAAGTGTTTTTCTCTCCTCACAAAGCAGAGAGGCAAAGAACTCCTGGGACAGAATGTTAAATCAGCTGTCAGATGCAGTCATGGTATTGGATGTTTTCCTCTTTTTTTTTTTTTTTGTCATAAGGGAGAGTTCATTATAGGGTACAGGTTGAAACGATTATGACATGAAGACAAAAGATATCAAAAATGTATTTTTTTCTTTTAAAAAGGAAAAAGTTAGGAACTATTGATGCTGGTTGTTACAGTTTTAGATGAAACTGCATATAAGATACAGAAGTTTATAATGATGGCTGCTCATCCTTTCATAGATGCAGAATTTCAGAGCTAGAAGAGACTTCAGAAGCCATCTAGTCTAATACTTAACCTGAAGCAGGGATTCCTCCCACAATATCCCAGAGGCCTCTGTATGGAGATTTCCAGGGATGGGTAACCAACTAGGTAGGTTATTCTACTTTTGGAAAGTTTTAATTTTTAGGAAATTTCCCATTCCACTGAACATAAATCTGTCCCTCTACAACTTTTCCCCTATTGCTCCTTACTTCTGCCCTCTGGCACCAACCAGAATAAATCTAAGCCCTCTTCACCCTTTATGTCCTCTCTTTAGGCAAATCATCTTTAGTTCCTTCAACTATGGAACTTGTGTGGCAGGGTTTCCAGATCTCTCACCATCCCAGTTGCCTTTTCTGGATTGTTGTTGTTTAGTCATTTCAGTCACGTCCTACTCTCTGTGACTCCATTTGGGGTTTTCTTGGCAAAGACACTGGAGTAGTTTGCCATTTCCTTCCCCAGTTCATTTTAAAGATGAGGAAACTGATGTCAAAAGTTAAGTAACTTGTCCATAGTCACACAGCTCCTAAGTGTCTAAGGCCAAATTTGAACTCAGGAAGATGAATCTTCCTGACTTTGAGCCTGAACTCTATCTACTGCATCACCTAACTGCCTTATTCTTCTACCTTATGGGAAAATAATGGTTATATTGCCTGGTTCTTGTGAAGAAAGCAATTTGTAGACCTATAATAATCCTATAAAAATGTAGAGTGATTTTTCTAGTCCTCTAATTCCAATTCTATCACACAACCTTAATAACCCTTGTTTCATCCCAACCTTGAGTTCTGTAGTCTTTCATACCCTATACCTGTGGTGGGAAACCTTTGAGCTTCAGGCCACATTTGGCTCTCCAGGTCCTCAAGTGTGGCCCTTTGACTGAATGCAAACTTCACAGAACAAATCCCCTTAATAAAAGGATTTGTTTTATAAAACTTGGACTCAGTCAAAAGGCTATGCAGTTGAGGACCTAGAGGGCCAAATGCCACAGGTTCCCTACCCCTGCCCCATATCTTCTCTTCCCTTACTCCCTCTCCATATAGCCTATGCCCTCTTTTTTCCCCCCTCAGTTAACCCTATTTTTAAAAAATATTTTCCCAATTACATGTAAAACCAATTTTATCATTTTTTTGTGTTTAAATTTATTTTATTTTTAGTTTACAACATTCAGTTCCACAATCTCTTAAGTTTCAAATTTTATCTCCCTCCCTCTCCTCCCCCTTCCCCCCCATAGCTCTTAAGAACTCCAACCCTGATACTAATGCATTGTTGGTGCAGTTGTGAACTGATCCAACCATTCTGGAAGGGCTTACTTGTACAAAAATATTTATAGCAGTTCTTTTTGTAGTGGCAAAGAATTGGAAATTGAAGGGATGTCCATTAGTTTGGGAATGGCAAAACAAACTGTGGCGTATGAATGTAATGCAATTTGTGCTATAAGATAGGATGAGCAGGAGGGTTTCGGAAAAACCTGGACTTACATGAATTGATGCAAAGTGAAGTGAGCAGAACCAGAACATTGTACACAGTAATGGCAAAACTGTAGGATGATCAACATGAATGACTTAGTTATTCTCAGCAATACAATGAGCCAAGACATCTCCATGAGGAAAAATGTTATCCTCCTCCAGAGAAAGAACGGATGGAGTCTGAATGCAAATCAAAGCATATTTTTTACGTGGTTTTTTTTTTTTTTGGTCTGTTTCTTCTTTCACAACATGACTAATAATGGAAATGTTTTACATGATGCACATATGTAACCTATATCAAACTGCTTACTGTCTTAGGGAGGGAGGAGGGAAGGGGGAAAATTTGGAACTCAGAATTTTTAAATGAATGTTAAAATCTGTCTTTACATGTAATTGGAAAAAATAAAACACTATTGAAAAAAAAAAAAAAACTCCAGCCCTGACTCCCTTTTCTCTAGAATTCTGGAGCTCAAATTCCCCTCCTCTAGAGCCCCAGACCTAGTGTCCCCTTCTTCAGATCTCTGGGCCTAGAGTTCCCTTTTCTAGAAAGCTCTCTGGGGGCTCTCCTCCAGAGTCTTGGGGTCCCCTCTTCCAGAGCTCCAAGCTTGGGGTTTCCTTCTCTAGAGATCCAGAGTGGGGGGGTCTCCATTCTCCAGAGCCCTGGAGACCCCTGTTCCAGAGCTCCAGACTTGGGGTTCCCTTCTCTAGAGCTCCAGAGTGGGGGGGGGGGGGGGGAGGCGTCTCAGACCTCCAGAGCCCTGAGGTCCCCTGTTCCAGAGCTCCAGACCTGGGGTTCTCTTCCCTAGAGCTCCAGGGCGGGGGTCCCCTGTTCCAGAGCTGGGGGACTCCTTTCTCCAGAGCTCTAGGTCTGGAATCTTCCCTCCCTTTCTCTTCTCCTCAACCCTACCCTTCTCATTGCCGGGTGCTCCCCTCTCCCTCCTTTACCTTTAATGACCCCCTCACCCCAGGCTGCCCCCCACCTCTCCTCTCCCCAGCCCCCACAACGCCTTGGATCACGCCCCTCCATTCCCTTCCTCTAACCAATCCCGTTAGCCCGCTCCGCTCCAGCCTCTCTCTCCATTGGCCTCGGCGCTCCTCTATCCCGCACGTGGCCCTGATTTACAGAAAACGCAGCCCGTGGCCATGCGGGGGCGGGACATCCGGGGTGAGGCGGGCCAATAGCGCTGCTCAGCCTGGCCGCCTCTTTGGCGGAGCTGTCCGTCGCCCTGCCCCCACGCCTCCCTCCCTCCCTTCCTCCTCCCTCCCCCCTCCCTCCCTCCCACCCTCCCTCCCGGGTTCGCCTCCTACCTCCAGCCTCCTGCCGCCGCTGCCTCCACTGCTGCCGCCCGCGGCCTCGGCCTTTCGGCGGCCTCCCCCCCCCCCCCCCCCGCCCCTCCCCCCCCCGCCCGGCCCGGCCCGCCGCCCGCCATGCCGCACGCCTTCAAGCCCGGGGACCTGGTATTCGCCAAGATGAAGGGCTACCCGCACTGGCCGGCCCGGGTGAGGGGCGCGGGGCCGGGACTGAGGGACTTGGGGGACCTGGGGGGCTGGGGGCGGCCTGGGGGCGCGAGGGGCTTGGGGGGGCCTTGGGGGGCTGCGCAGGCAGAGGAGGATTTGAGGGTTCAGGGGGACCCCCGGGATGGGCGGGGCTTAGGAAACTGACCCAGACCCCGTCCCTGGGGGCATGTGGGGAGCCGAGACCCCACTGGGAGGAGGGAAGGGTCCGGAGCTGTGGGAGCTCTGGGGCGGGCGTGGGCACAGGGCACGGAGGACCCCACAGAAGCTTCGGGGAAGATGGAGAAGCCCGAGAACTGGGGCACCTTGGGGATCAGAGGGCTGTGGGGGAACCCCAGAGGATTCTGGGGTTGGGGGACTGGGAAGCCTCGGGGAAGTCTGTGCCTTAGCCAAGGAAGCGGGAATGCTCGCAGGCTTGGTAGAGAGGGACCCCTGGGCCTGGCGATGCTCTGGAGAGAACCCTGAATGGGCTCAAACACAGGTTCTGCTACTTGTATGACCTTGGACAAGTCCCTTTTTCCTCTCTGGGTCTCAGTTTACTCATCCTTAAAATAAGTGGGTTGAACTAGATGGTCTTTGAAGTCCCTCTCTGCTCAAAGTCTATGTTCCTGTGACCTGGGGGAGTCTGGGGGTGAAGTAGACTGAGGAATCTAGCACTTGAGTCCAAAAGACAGAGGAAAGAGTGGGGAATGAGAAACTTGGGTGCTGAGAAAAGACTATGCCTGTAGAATTAAGAGCTTTGAAGGAAATTCGGGGTACTAAGGAGTTTATGGGGGACTGAGGGGTAAGCTTCCTTGTGGGCAGGGACTATTTCTGCCTCTTTTTATATCCTCAGGGCTTAACGGTGGTGCCTGGCACTTAGCAGGTACTTAATAGATGTTTATTGATTTGAAGTGAATTGAATTAATGAGGAAAATGGAAGGGCTAGAGGGCCTAGATTTTGAGGAGTGGGTTGCTGGGAATATTGGAGGATCTGAAAAGGACCCAGAGAATTGGATTGTCACCTTGTGGCCTGTAGGGGATAGAGTAGAAAAAAAATGGTACTGATGAAGTATGACACTCTGAAGGAAGGTACAGTGGCATTTATAGTGGTTAGTAGGATTCTGCAAGGATACTAGCATGGTTAACTGGTGTCAGGGTGTGCAAAAGGGCCAGTCCTACAGAGCTGCTAAGCCAAGGCCGCTGTTGGATTTCAGGATGTAATGGATCCCTATCCCCTCCCCCTCCCCTTTGCCCCCAAGATGGAATGGGGCAGAAGGGCAGTGCACAGTGCTTGGAATGATGGTATGGGGATCCTGACAGGAGGTATACTGAAATATAAATTGAATTTATTGTGTGTCTGGAGCCAAGTGTTTAGGAACTTTGGGATTCACATATACAGAGAGGATATGATGAAGGAATCTGGGGCTTGTAGAGTTTGTGGAGTTTCTGGCATAATGTGCTTTGGAGGGACTGTTAAAGTTTGCTTTGAAATGCTTGTGATTATGGAGGCTAGATGATAATGAGTCCAGCAATAGAGGGGTGTGTCTTTGATATGTATTTGAACTCCTTGAAGAGTTAGGGTATCTGAGTAGGGAGGTAACATTTTTCACTTGTGTCTTGAAGGTTATTATGTAGGGAAGAATGCTTTGAAGGGAAGAGGATTAATTGTGTATGTTTTTGAATGATGAGAGAAATTACAGAAGGAACAGTAGTATCTATAACTCCCAAGAAGAAGGAGCTACCTGTTGTTATATTTGAAAGAATTCAGAGGTGAGGGAGGTGCTGACCGGGTGCTGGCAAAGTGTGCCAAGAATTATGGATGGGAGGGATTTATTCGTTCTGGAGCTGATGGGAGACCTAGATAGAGGGCAGCTAGTTTGAGCCCTCATTTCACAGATGAGGAGACAGAAATCCCCAGAGGTTAAGTGATTTGTTCAAGGTCACATAGGTAGAAAGTGGCAGAACTGGGCTTTGAACCCAGGTCCTTGACTCCAAATCATTTGTACTATGCTAGTTCCCCTGGTACCTAAATGGATGATTAAGTGAGCTAAATGAGATTTCCTTGGGGTTAGTAACAGTATGAATGGAACATGATGGAGCCAAGGAAATTGGAGGGGGCTGGCATAAGAGTTGTAGAAATAGGTCTGTGGGGCAGGAAAAATTAGAAAGAAAGGAATTGTTTGGTTAATCTAGGCTTCTAGCATTGATGCTAGTAACTACAGAGCCCTTACTATGGGGGATCTGGAGAAATCACTGTTTATAGAAAATTTCTTCCACTTTCCTAATTCCTGTTGCCTATGGCATGAATCCTTCTCATTCTCCTCTACAAAATTTCTTCCATCCCCAGACATTTCCAGGCACCTGATTGGAAACTAAGGGGTTTATGCCATCTTCCTGTTGGGAGGTGATTGACAGCTACTTTAGCCCATGGGCCTGCAAAGAGAGGGTGGGACTTCCTGGATGCTGAAGTCCTGTCTCCTGGAGCCCACTCCCTTCTCCATCCTTGTTGCTTGCCCCCTGCATGGTGGGTTTCTTCTGGGGCCAGCCCCCAGCCACAATATCTTCAGGGATCCCTTCCATGGAATGTCCCTTTGAGGGGAGGGGCCAGGGTAAAGGGACTTATCTCCATCCCTAGCATTGGCTCCAAGGAAGGTATTTGACTTCTTGAAGGTGAAGCATCTGTCCTGGGAATACTCTTCCTAGCGCCTATCTTTGGAGTGAGCGGAACTTACCTGAGTGGGGGAAGTACAGCACTTAACTTGGAACATTTAACCTCTTGCTCCTTTGATAGCTCCCCTTTCCATGGTGCCTCTTTTACCCAGATAACCTAGCATCTTTCTTGAATATCTGTCTCATGCTGACAGTGTTCACTTTGGAGGGTGTGGAGTGATGATACTTATCATTTCTGACCATCCCTACTTTCTTCACCTTGCAGATTGATGACATTGCAGATGGGGCAGTAAAACCGCCCCCCAACAAGTACCCCATCTTCTTCTTTGGCACTCATGAAACGTAAGTATCCCTCTCCTTCATCCGGTGCACTTGACTCAGACCTTTCTTTGGTACCATGCTATGACTTCGGGACTTAACTGTTCCTGTCCCATATTTTATTTCTCCAGAGCCTTTCTGGGACCCAAGGACTTGTTCCCCTATGAAAAATACAAGGACAAGTATGGGAAACCCAACAAAAGAAAAGGTTTTAATGAAGGTCTGTGGGAGATCCAGAATAACCCGCATGCCAGTTACAGTGCTCCGCCGGTGAGTCCTTTCTCAGAGATGAATTCATAGCTCTTCTCTTTTTCTTGGTCTTCTGCAGATAGTGCACTGAAGCCAATTCTTCATTTTATGACCAATCATTCCACAAACTGTACCATGAGAAGCCTTGAATAGGCTTGTCCAAATCAATCTGAGGGTCACTTTGCATTTGGTTCTTGAGAAGGCAACTGCTTAGTTGACTGACAGGAAAGGAAGAGGGAGCTATAGATCCTTAACCCCAAATTGTAAACATTTCTTTCTTCCAAGAAGAAAAAACGTGATATAATGGGTAGACATGGTGGCAGAGATCTACATCTGAGTTCTGTCTCTAGCACTTAGCTAGCTCTGTGACTAAAGGCAAATTCACTTCTCTAGACCTTAGTTTATTTATCTATAAAATGAGAGCCATAACATTTTTTCTACTTATTGTGAGGAAAGTGCTTCTTAGTATGTCAAGGGCCTAGAGAAGTGAGAGTAGTTGTTCTTTTTCCTCCTCCAAAGATGTCAGACCCTGAAAGAGTCTGTGATTGGTTATAATTAAAAGGTTTCCATTCCAGATGAAAGTGAATGGGGATATCTGTCATCTGGAAGGCAAATGGGGAGTAGAGTAGAAGCTAGAGAAGGGAGAGAGAGGCGGGAGAAGGGAGAAGGAGGGGAGCAAGTCTGGGGAGAGAACGAGCTGGCGATTGCTTCACTGTGAGTTTTGCTCTTTGCTTTTGAGCATTATTCTTGAGGCTTATGCAGATAATAAAAGGGGGCAGGAGGGTGGCACAGACCTAAGTGGAGAGCAAGAGCCTAGCTCAGGAAAGATTGGTAGGCCTTCATGGGCAAACTGGGAGACAACATGAGTCATCCACAAGGGATGGGTGGGTCCAGGGGACTAACGGCGGGTTGAGGAAAAGCAAAGCCATCACGGAAGGCACGATGATGGGCAAGGTCTGAGAGGAGTGCACAGAGATGTTTTTTGATGCTCTTGGTTGAGGCAGTGCTCTGGGTTGGAAGGCAGCAGAACCCTGTTCTCCCTCTCCCATGAGTCTGTGCCATCTCACAATTCCGTATCCATAGGCTGAGCACTGCATTCGGAGTTAGCAAGCCTGGCTCCGCCACTTACTGTCCTCTTCAACCTTTGGCACATCTGTTCCTTTCCTCATCCATATAATGTGATGGTTAGACTAAAATTATAAAGCCCTTTCCAAGGTCTTTGATTCCAGAGGGTGATGTTTTCCATATCTCTTTTCTTTGAAAGCCACATACTTGATTTGCCTTGGTCTGTTATGAGGGCAGTTTTTATCTTCTGAATCTTTTCAGGTGTTTGAGAAGCCTGGCATCTGTCTTCTTTGCTGTGGTACCAACCCCTTTCCCCAGTGCTTTGCTTGCTCTGGAATTTGGATAAACGGTTTCAGAATGTGGTTGAGTTTCACCAGCTCCCTTTCTGGCCCTGGCTCAATTTTTCTCTGGTTACCTCCTCACTGTGATGCTTCTCAGTGAATCATCAGCACCATTAATATTTATTGGACACCCACAGCATGCTAGGTACTCCATAAAACAGAGACAAAATACTGGCCCTCGAGGAACTGGAATTGGGAAACAGTGACCCTCAGGCTGCTCTTCTAGCCCAAACTACTTTGGCACTGAGCCACATTCACATCTCATAAGGTTCACGTTTCAAGTTTAAAAGAACTCAGTTTACCACCAGTAAACAGGGGGATGTGTCTGACTTATAGGCTGGAGAAGAAGACGCTGGGATCTTGAAGGATAGAGGGCTGATGAGACCTCATATGAGTGCAGTCTCAGTTTCCCCTATCCCTAGAAAGGCAGCATCCCGGAGTAGACTTGGAGGCAAAAGACCTGTCTTCACATGCTGACTTTTCATTTACTAATTGTATTACTTTGGGGGAGCCATTTTCCTTTTCTGAGCCTCAGTTTCCTCATCTGAAAAGTGGGGGACATGATATTTATTATTGCCTGCCATACAAGATTGGGATGAGGAAAGGACTTTATGTACTCTAGGGTACTTTGGGATTGTTGTTATTTTTGGAATCAGAAAATCTGAGTTGAAGTATCAGCATGACCACTTTTTCATATGACCTTCAAAAAGTCACTCATCCTTTTCCTCCATGTCCTCATCTGTAAAATGGGCATAGTAATACTTGTACTACTTCACTCGAAGCGTGGTCATTGTAGGGAAAATGCTTGGTAAATGCATTTGAGCTCTTACATTAGCTTTAGTATTATTGAGAAATAACAGGCCAAGGCCAAGGACCAAGAGGTCGGAACCATAGGAAGGCAAGAGACTTTGAGGAGAGGGAACTAAGAAAATGAAGGACTATATAAATTAATTATGTAAAAAGGGGTGGGTCCTCAGCCTCTTTTTATAGTGGATCTATAGGTGGAGAAGGAGTGATGGTGTTTACTAGCTGAGTCCCATAGATAAATCACTTAACCTTTCTAAGACTCAGTTTCTTCATCTGCAAAATGGGGATAATAATAACACATACCTCACAGAGCTGTTATAAGGATCCAAGGAGATTCTGTCTGCAGAGAAGCAGCCTGGATGGACAGAAAGAATCCTTCGCTTAGGGCCTGCCAGGGCCTTGCTTTCTTTATCTGCAAAATAGGTTTAGCACTTGTACTTTTGACATCCCTGGGTTGTTGTGGGGAAAGTAAAGAAAGCCTTTAATGCTGTAGAAAAAAGTGAATTCCTGCTGTGTATTTGTTGCAAGGATTTGTTCTCCCCAGCCTTTTAAGAGAGATATGGTGGGATTGTAGTAATTATTGCAAGTAACATAGTTAAAGTAGTAGCTCTTTTCCCCCTCCCATCCCTTCCACTCTGCGCTTTGCAGAGGATAATAGACTGATACATCATCTTCGTGAAAGATAGCAAATAAAAGTTACTGTACTTCCATGGCTGGCTTTCCCCCTTCTTTTCTCATGTTGCATGTTATATTTCCAATTCTTTAAGACAGTGCCAGAAGTCAAATTCCTGTTTTATTTTATGGAACCATTTTAGAGGCTTTGAGGTTGGTTAGTTCTTGGCTCTTTCCTGGTTCTCCTCAGTGCTGATTATCATTTGGATGATCTAGACTGGAAAACATTTATGATATCAACAGGAGGTAATGTGACTCTGGCAGAAACAGCTTTGGGAGTCGAGGAGTCTGAGTCCTTGTCTGAGGTTCTGCAATGATTTGTCTGACCTCAGGCCCATCATTGAGCTGCTCCATGCCTCAGTTTTCCTCTCTGAAAAATGGGGGATAATTCTGCCTTACCTGTTTGATCAAAGGGACATTGCAAAGATAAATAATAACTTACATTTTAATGGTGCTGTGTGGTTTACAAAATATTCAGTAACTACCTTGTGAATATTATCTTTATTTTGCAGATGAGGAAACTGAGGTAAAGTGACTTATTTAGAATCACATGACTAGTAAGTGATAGAGTCAGAGCTCAGACTCCAGTCTTTTTTTTTTTCTTTTTGGAGGGGGGAAGGCTGGGCAGCTGGGGTTAAGTGATTTGCCCAAGGTCACACGGCCACTGAATGTTAAGTGTCTGAGGCTTGATTTGAGCTCAGGTCCTCCCGACTCCAGGGCCGGTGCTCTATTCACTGTGCCACCTACCCACTCTTCCAGTCTTCTTTAAGTCCAGTGCTCTTTCCATTGTACTTCCTTGAAATTGGGTCACTGTCCAAAAACCAAAAGGACCATAAACTGAAAAGAAGGTTTTTGCCATAGTAGGCAGATGTAAACCAAGCATTCCTGCTTCTTTGCGTGACTTTGGGAAGGTCACGGACTCTCTGGTCCTCAGTTTTACTCTGTACAAGTAAATTTAATTCTACAAAACTTTATTTAGTGCCTACTGTGTACAAGGTATAAAATGAGGATTATTAATAACTGTTTCCCGCAAGTAACTGGGGTGTTGTAAAAAGAAAAAAATAAATGGCTTCCCAGAGCTTTCTGGAAGAAAGGTGTGATACCAACTCACAGAGGCAGCATTACTATTCTCTCCTGGCTTGTTAGACTTTGGGCTTGACCTACTTAGAATTATCCTCTTGAATCTTGTCAAAAGTGATAGAGACAAGGTCATGTTGCATTGACCAAGAGGACTCTGGGCCATTACAACCCAGAAGAGTGGGGACATGTGTTATATATTCAATTCCTTTTGACTCCCTATAAAATGAAGACAATTTCTGACATTATCATTGTTTTTAATAAATGGTAATTGTTTTGTTGCTTCTATCATCAAAATGCATTGAACAGTTTTTAATGGAGCCTTTAAAGAAAGACCAAGGGTTTTCTATAGAAGGGTAAAATATGGGGAAGAGAAAGGAGAGAGAGGGAGAGAGAGGGAGCAGGATACATCTGCCAGCACTACAATGATCCTGTCTGGGTGGATGAGTTCTGAATCCCTGTCTTTAGCCCTGACCTTTTCCCCAAGGCCCAGTCATTTATTACCAATTGCTTGTTGGACATTTTGAGAGTGTGGAACTGGAAATTTCCTGCCCACTTTGATTTTCCTTGATTCCAAGCATGTGTGTCATATTTTTGTTTGTCTTCTTATCTTCCTGTGAGTGCTGTGAGTCTTCCTTTGAGCGGCAAGCATTGCCAAACCTCTCCGTCTGTGTTTCTGCCCTTTAGCCCGTGAGTTCTTCTGACAGTGAAGTCCTGGCTGGAAGTGACGCGGAAGATGAAACAGGGCTCATGGCTGTGGCCTCAGTGACGGCAGCCAGTGCCAGTGAGAAGATGGAAAGTGATGAAGAATCTGACAAGGGCAGTGAACACAGTGGGATAAAGCGGAAAGCACCACCATTGAAAGTAGGTATGGGGTGAGCTGAGCCTGGATCCCAGGCCCTTGTGGATGGAGAAGTGGGGTTAGTACTGAGGCAGCAGAGGAGCTAAGGGAGGGTCACCAAGGGTCTGCCTAGTCCTGCTGGTGCTGTCAGCCCTAGGCAAGGTGCTCTTCCTGTCTGGATCTGTTTTCCTATTTGTCAGGTGAGGGACTTTAATTCAGGAGAGCCCCGAGTTCAGATTTCCACTCTGATACTCATCATTTGTGTGAGCACAGTCAGCCACTTAACCTTAATAAAAGGATTTGTTCTTTAAAACTTGGACTTAGAGGGCTGCATTTGAGGACCTAGAGGGCCACATGTGACTGCAGTTTCCCCACCCCTACACTAGGGGTACTCTCTTAAAGGAATCTTCATATTGCTCCTTTGATAAAGAGAGAAATCCACGAGGAATGTAAATCTCTGTCCAATTTGCCTGTCAGTACAATTTTTAAAAATTTAGGTCATCTTTGAGGGATGGGACACTCCTGTCTAATGTCTCTCACCTATATTTCCTATTTCAGGGCAGGTTTCTTTAAACCAAAATGACTGTGCCAGGGCATCAAAGTCAGGATTTTATTACTTTCATACAGTTTCCCAAGAAATCAAGGCCCCTATTTATTGGTCTCTTGGGAAAGATGATGGTTCCATGGGTTACCTGATCCCTTCCTTTCCTCTCATGCCAGATTTGATGAAAAAAATTGGTAATGGGGGATTCCTACATGACTGGAATATAGTGCTTTGCGGTTGACAAGGTGCTTTGCCTATGTTTTCTGCTTTGATCCTCACAATAAGCCTTGTGGGCTGAGTAGTTAATATTGTCAGGATTTTACAGATAAGGAAACAGGATCTGAGAAATTAACTGTCCCTCTTAAATCTTCTAAGTGGTAAATCTTCTGAGGGGCTTGAACTCAGGACTCCCAGCACTCTTTAAAAATTTAAAAATTATTATTGATACATTTTACTTTGAGACGGCAGACACTTCCAGAAAACCCCCAAGCAGCCCCAAGTACTTTCCCCTCAAATAGTTAAGCAGAACTGCTTGTTGGAGTGACTGCCCTGATGGTGTGTGCCTCTTGTTCAGTTCATCATAGAGCACTTAGTCAGTGCCTTCTGTGTGCCAGGCATCATGCTAGGTACTGGGGAGAGAACAACAAATGAAGAGCCCCTGCCTTCAAGGAGTCCATATTCTGTTGGCTGGAAACAGCATGTAGCCTTGTAAATAAATACAGACTATCTCCAGAGTAAATCCAGCAGAATGGGAGTGGGAGGCCCCAGCGGCTGGAGGAGATCAGGAAAGGGCTTGTGTGGGAGATGCCTCTTAGGCTGCCACAAAGGCAGCCAGGGCTCCAGAAAGGCCCTGGCCTGGGGTGAGGGCATCCCAGGCATGGGGCACAGTCTGTGCTGTCCCCACGCAGTGGGGAGGTGGAATGTCACATATGAGGAACAGCAGGTAGGCCAGTTAGGCTGGAATGCAAAATTCATGAGGGGAATAATGTCTAATCAGCCTACAAAGGTGAATTGGAGTCAGATTATTAAGAAGTTAAAAAAAATTATTGCTATGTTTTGTTTTTACATCGCCTACATTTCCAGGGGCTGCCTCCCTTCTCCCCTTCCTAGGGGGCTATCCCTTAAAACAAAGAATAAAAAAGAGGAGGAAAAAGAGTTTAAGAAAATCAGACAATAGATTGAACAAGTCTTTGGTTTATGTCTACAGACTCTCACCTCCGCAAAGAACTAGATGGAAGTGGGTAAAAGACTTTAAATGCCAAATAGAGGAGTTTATGTTGTATTTGTTCTAGAGTAACAGTTCTTTTTTGGGGGGTTCTGTGAACTTATTTTTTTTAATATGTTGGTAACTACTTCAACATAATTTGTTTCCTTTGTGATCCTGCCCTGTGTATTTTATGTATTTAAAAATATCAGCCTAAGAGAGGGTCCATAGGCCTTACCAGACTGACTACCAAAGGGGTCCAGGACACAAAAAATTTAGAACACGTGCTCTAGAGGCAAAAGGGAGCTAGGTGATGGAGCTTTTTGACTAGGGGAGTGAGTGAGTCAGATCTGTGTTTTTAAACACTCCTTTGGCATGTCTTTGGAGGTTGGATTGGAGAGGGGACCAGCTTTAGGAAGAGAAATCAGTTAGTACCCCATGGGAGAGGTGATGAGGACTTGAACTTTGGTGATGCTGTGGAAGTAGAATTGATAAGATTAGGCAGTTGATTGGATATGTGTGGGGAGGCAGAATGAAGAGTTTTTGTATGACTGAGATTGTTATCATGAGTGACCGAAAAGATAGGGCTATCTTTAACACAAACAAAAACATTAGGAGGAAGGTGGATTTGGGGGGGAAATAGCAGTTTTTGGTCACGTTGCGTTTGATGTACCTGTGGGACATCCATCTGGCTGGAAATGTGTAGAGATTTACATCTGTAGTTTAGGAGAGAGTCTAGGGCTAGATATATAGATTTGGGTGTGTTGTGCATAGAAATACTAAGACCCCATGAGAGTTTGTGGAGAGAGAATAGGAGAGGACCTATAGAGCCTTCTGTTATCCCTGTGCATGAGTGATAACCCAGCAGAGATGGAGAAATGGTGGCCACCAAGAAGCAGAAATTGTGAAAAACTAAAGAGGAGAGGGCTATCTAGGAAGGAGAGGGCACTTAATTGTATTAAAAGCTGCAGGAAGATCAAGAATCAGTTACTCAGCAAGCTTATAGGTGCCTCTTGGGTCCCCATCATGCTTCCCTTAGAAGCTGTTTGAAACCTCTTTCCTCTTCAAATCCTCCATGCCTTGTTTTTCCCTTCTCCCACACCTCTCCTTCCCTTGAGAACTTTGCTTCTTATTTTACTGAGAGAATAGAGATGATTCCTTGTGAGCTCCACCTGCCTCAGTTCTCTCCCCATTCATCTGAAAACCCTCTGACAGCCCTTACCCCAGTGCCTGGCACATAGTAGGTACTTAGTAAATGTTTATTGAGTGTTGGCATCATTTCTGTGGATTTTTCTTACTTGGGCCAAACCTCTTTGTGTACTTGGTCCATCATCCCATTATCATCAGCAAGCATTTATTAAGTGCTTGCTGTGTGCCAGGCACTGTGCCAAGTTCTGGAGATACCAAGAAAGACAAGAACCAGTCCCTGCCCTCAAGGATCTCCCATTTTAATGGTGGAGTCAATATACAAAGAACTATGTCCTCTGAGATATAGATGGATATCAATATCAATAATGATCTCTGTGTGCATAAATATATGTGTGTATGTATGTGAGGTAATCTCAGAGGGAAGGCACTGAGGGTAGAGGTAGAAAGAGGAGTGGAGACCCCAAAAAGCCTCTTGCAGAAGGTTTCATTTGAACCGAGTCTGGAAGGAACCTGGAGAAAGCCAGGAAGTAGAGGTGTGCGAAGGAAGAGAATTTAAGGCATGGGGGACAGCAGCGCAAAGGCAAAGAATCCGCCCATGAGGAAGAAAGTCAGTGTTGCTTGATCAGAGAGTATGTGGAAGGAGCCACATTATGAAGGACTGTAAAAGCCAAGGAGGGGATTTTATATTTGATCTTGGAGGTTATAGGGAGCCATGGAGTTTACGGAGGAGGGTAGGTGTGTGTGACATGTTCTGATTCCCTGCTTCGGGAAGATCATTTTGGCAGTGGAGGATGTACTGGAATGGGGAGAGAACTGAGGCAAGGGAGACCATCCAGCTGGCTATTGCAGTAGTCCAGGCATGAGGTGATGAGGACCTGCGTCAGAGTAGATGCTTGTGGAGAGAAGGTGTATGTGAGAGACGTTGGGAAGTGACAAGATCTGGCAGCAGACTGGCCACTTAGGGTGAGCGAGGAGTTGAGGATGACGTGGTGGATGTGAGACTGGGTGACTAGAAGGATGGTCAGGAAGCTTGGGGGAAAGATAGTGAAATCCATGTTGGGCATGTTGTCTCCAGGATGTCCAATTTGAGATGTCCAGCAGGCAGTTGGTAAAATAAGACTGGAGGTCAGGAGAGAACTGGGGTGGATGCCTAGATTTTATAATCATCTGCATAAAGATTATCATTGAATCTGTGGCACCTGATGTGATCTCCAAGTGATACAATATAGAGGGGGGAAGGAAGAGGACCAAGGACAGAGCTCGGGGAATACCCATGGTTAGTGGCTGTGACCTGGATGAAAAATCCAGCAAAGGAGACTGAGAAAGAGTGGTTAGACAGGTAGGAGGAGAGCCAGGAGAGAATAATGTCACAAAAACCTAGAAAGAAGAAGAGGTTGTCAGAGGCTGCAGAGATATCAAGAAGTATGTTTTGGCAATTAAGAGATCATTGGTTTCAGTTGAATGATGAGATTGGAAGCCAGTTTGTAGTTAAGAAGGCAGGAAATCAGCATTTGGTAAGCACCTGTTATGTGCCAGGTACCGTGCTGAGCACTTTATGAATATCTCATTTGGTCCTTTGATGTAGCACCTATAGAGAAACTGAGGCAGACAGAGACCAAAGGACTTGTCCAGGGTCACTTGGTAAATGTTTGAGGCTGAATTTAAACTTAGGTCTTCCTGACTCCACGCTTGGCTGTCCACTGCACCAGTTAGTTGTTTCTCAACTAGAGGAAAGAGGAAAGGGAGTGGAGACCTCAGTTATATGTGGACCTCTCCAGGAGTTTAGCTACAAAAGGGAGGAGAGATGTGGGATGACAGCTAGCAGGGATGGATGGGTCATGTGGGTTTTTGAGGAAGGAGAAGACATGGAGGTGATAGGGAATGAGCTGGGAGACAGGGAGAGGAATAGTAGTGAGAGATAGGGGATGACAGAGGGCACGATTTGCTGGAGGAGACACAATGAAATGGGATCGGTGGGATCAGATCCCTTCTCTCTTTAGACTGTAGCCTCAGTCATCCCTTTTCTCCCATCTCCTGGTTCTTTTCCTGTTGCCTTCAAAGATGCCCAAGTCTTTCCTATCGAAAAAAAAACCCCTTCACTTGACCCTACCCTCTCTTTGTGCTGTTGTCTTGTAGCTCTTCCTTCTTCAGTTTAAACACCTTGAAAAATCTGTCTTCATTCTCTGCCTCCACTTCCTCTCCTCAGTCTTCTGCCATCTTGTTTCTGACCTCATCACTTAACTGACGCTGTGCTCTGCAAAATTACCAGTGGTTTCTTAATTGCCAAGTCTTACCGACTTTTCTCAGTCCTCATTCTTTTCAAAATCTCTGCTACATTTGACATATTGACCACTCTCTCCTAGGTTTAAGTGATTCTGTTCTTTTCTAGTGCTCTTTCTTACCTGTCTCCCTGTTTTTGCTCTGTCTTCTTTGCTGGTTCTAATATATATATATATATATATATATATATATATATATATGTATATATATATATATATATATTGCTTTTTGGAGGGGGGAAGGCAGGGCAATTGGGGTTAAGTGACTTGCCCAAAGTCACACAGCTAGTTTTTGTGTTAAGTGTCTGAGGTTAGATTTGAACTTAGGTCCTCCTGACTCCAGGGGCGGTGCTCTGTTCACTGCGCCACCTAGCCACCCCTTCTTTGCTGGTTCTAGATCACACTTCCCAACTATGAGAGTTCCCAAAGTCCTATCCTAGCCCTTTTCTCTCTTCTCTCTATACTAGGAGTGGAGAACCTGTGGACTCGAGGCCACATGTGGCCCTCTAGGTCCTCAAGTGCATCCCTTTCACCGAATCCAAACTTCACAACTTCACAAAGTTTGGATTCAAAGGGCCACAGTCGAGGATCCAGAGGACATGTGGCCTCGTGGCTGTAGGTTCCCCACCCCTGCCATCTCTATTCTGTCTTAATAACCTCATCAGTTGTTGTGGATTGAACACAGATGACTGTGTTGATTTATATGGCCAAGCCCTTGTTTCTTCCCTGAGTTCAGTCCCACGTCCCCATTTGCCTATTGGATATTTCAAACTGGATGTCCTAGAGACATCTCAAGCTTAACATGTCCAGAACTGAACTCATTATCTTTCCCCTAAACAGCTCCCTTCTTTGAAATTTTCCTACTTCTGTCAAAGGCATCACCATTTCGCCAGTGTCCCAGCTTCATAACCTTGGTTTTGACTCTTTGACTCCTTCCTCTACTCATCCTGTGTACCAAGCATAGATAGCGGTTCTGTGTCCACAATATCTCTTGCATCCAACCCCTCCTTTCCATTCACATAGCTTCCACCTTGTTCAGCCCCTCATCACTTCTTGTCTGAATGATTTAAGTCTCTCACCATTCTGTTTCTTCCTGCACATTGCTACCAAATTTTCCTTAAGTGTAGATCTGACCATCTGACTCCCATATTTAATCAACTTCAGAGGCTTCCTCTTGCCTTTAGGATAAATTATCAACTCTGTTTAGCTTTTAAAGCTTTTCATAACCTAGCCCAATCTGTCTTTCCAGCCTCATTGAGCTGTATTTCCCCCTCTTATAGTCTGTGATTCAACCAAACTGACTTTCTTTCAGTTACTCCCCCATCACCTTCCATCTCTTGTCCCTGTGTTTTTGCACTGACTCTCTGTCCGTCATGTCTGGAATGGACACCTTCCTTACTGCCACTTCAAGATGCAGCTCATGCACTATTTTTTGCTTAAAATGTTTCCAGATACCCCCATGCTAGAGCTTTCACTCCCAAATCACCTTATATTTAATGACTTTGTATATACTTGTATTTATTAATTTTATATTTATGTTGAATATGTTTATGTAATATTTGTTGTTTCCTTCATTAGAATTAAGCTTCTTACAAATTGAGAGGGTTTCATTCTTTCTACTCATATCCCCAGCACCTAGTAGTGTCTCATATACAATAGGCACTTAAGAAAATGCTTGTTGATTAACTGATTGATTATTACATGCCAGTGCAAATGGGGACACAAAGACAATAGTGAAACAGCCCCTGTACTCAAAGACACAAGTGGAGAGAAGGTGAATTTGGGAGGGGAAGGCGTTGTCACCTGGAGCAGGGATCAGAAAAGACCTCATGGAGAAGTGGTGCATAAACCGAACCTTGACAGGACTCCCACATAGAAATTTCCCCCTTCACAGGTGATCAGAAAATAAGCAAATGTCGCCAATCCAAATCAGTTCCCAAGAAGGATGCAGGCGAAGGAATGACCATTGAATCTGGCAATTAAGAGATCCATGAACACTTTGTAGAGCAAAAAATGGTGTGTGCCTTAACATTAATACTCGGATACCACCAGTGTCTCCTGGATTGGATCTGACCATTTTGGCCTTTTGGTTACTATCTTTAGAATGTTCATTGTAATGATTGTGTGAATTGGTATATTGTCCTTTTGGCTTTGCTTTCCTCACTCTGCATCACTTTATGTGACTTTCTCTATGTCTTCAAATTCTTCCTTTTTGATATTCCTTAAGTCTCCTTCCTACTACATGATAGTAGCCTCTCCAGAGGAGGGAAGTGAATTTGGGGTGCTGCTTGATGTTGATGATCTCTGGACCTACCTGCCAAAATAACTAATGGTTTTCACCTCAGGTGATTCCAGGACCTCTTTCCAACTCCAAACAGCTCTTGGTTTATGTGTTCTTAGGGAAGTGAAAGCTGGGGACCAGTACAAGTTTTTCTTGACATTTTTTTTTTTTACCTCTTCCATTTCATTCTGTTCTGGTGACCCAGCCCTAGAAGCCTTGCTCTATATTGATGACTCACACTGTGTGCCTCTGAGATAGGTTTAGAGTGTACTTGGGCCCTCCTCTACCCTGAATAGGTAGCAGACAGGGCCTTCTGGAAGTGGGGGTAGAGAGTAGTGGGAGAATCCTGGGGGGAGCAGTAGCCTTTTCAGTCACTGGTATACATACATGTACCTTCTCTTTTTCCAGATGCCAGTGTCTAAACGGGCACGCAAAGCCTCCAGTGACTTGGACCTGGCCAGTGCATCCCCTTCAGAAGATGAAAACTCAGAAAGTTCATCAGAATCAGAAAAAAACAGTGATCAGGTGAGTGTGGGTCTGGATCTTTGATGGGGAGGAGAGAAATGAATCAGGTTAGGGGAAGTTGGTCAGGAAAAGACACAAGGGGTCTTTTGGAGAGAGCAGAATCTCTTCCATTCCCATCTCATTCACTTTTCCCTGGACTCAGGATATCATAAAGGAAGCTTAGAGATCGTCCAGTGTAGCCTCTTCTTCTGACAGGAGAGAAGTAGATCCCAGAGGAGAGTGGGATTTCCCAGGGTCGGATGCTGAGCGAGCTGCGGAGCTGGGCCTTGAAGCCCAGTCTGCCTCCTGCCTGCCCCTTGGTCTGTGACTGAATATGGGCATTGGGTGCTTTGCTGATAATGTTGTTGGCCTCTGTGCTCCATAGGTTTTGGTGCCAGCTTGGATTCCCTACAGGTTCCATTAAAGCTGAGACAAAGGGCTTTTGTGAGATGGCTGCACAGGGTGACTGAGGCCAGAGTGGGTGGGGTGTCTGGCCTGGCACTATGCTCAGTGTCCTGCCAATGTTCTCCTGTTCCACTCAGGACTTCACTCCAGAGAAGAAGACTGTTGCCCGGGTCCCACGGAGGGGCCCAGTTGGAGGAAGGAAGAAAAAGGTGGTAAGTCCTCACGCCTGTTCTTTGCCCCTGGAAAAACTTTAGGGGCTTCTTGGTCACTGACTCTGGACTTGCAAAATGGACTGGGATGAAGAGAACTTCAGGGTCCCTTCCAGAGTGTTTCATTTGTGTAATTGATAATTACTGGGCACTCAAATAGCAGTTCAGTTTTTCATGATCTTTTGTTTGGATTGCTGTGGTGACCAGTCTGTGTACAAGGCAGGTGGAGATGCACAGTGAGAGCCCAGGAGATAGACTTTGGCTAGCCTTA
This sequence comes from Petaurus breviceps papuanus, assembly GCF_028583685.1. NCBI lineage: Eukaryota > Metazoa > Chordata > Mammalia > Diprotodontia > Petauridae > Petaurus > Petaurus breviceps. The sequence continues at coordinate 1,988,493 of NW_027185782.1, read as the reverse complement.
GAGATCTGGGAGTGAGTTACGTACAAATGGTAACCGAAGCCATAGGGGCTTACTGAGGGAGGGTGTAGAAAGCAAAGAGAAGAGGGCCTAGGCGAGGGCTGAGGTGGGAGCCTTTGCACAGAGGTGGGTGGGGGATGTGGCCCAGCATTTTTGGTGCCTCCTACATGCTGCTGCCAGGTTAAACGTCCAGAAGCAGAGTTCTATCATCTCCTTGCATAAAGTCCATGCTCATCAGCCTGCCATTCAAGGCCTTCCTGACCGTTCTCCAGCCTTCATTTCTAGCTTCCCAGCTCACTATGTAAAACTGTTTTGAATCTTCCAGTTAATAATGTCCCCCATTACCTTGTGCTTATTTATTTCATTTGTGTGTGTGTGTGTGTGTGTGTGTGTGTGTGTATATATATCTATGTATGTATGTATGTATGTAGTATGTATGTATGTACTGTACTCCCCCAGTAGAATGTGAACTTTCTGAAGGCAGGGACTGTTTCATTATTTCATCTGTAACCTCAGTGCTTTACAAAGTCCCTGGCTCATATAATAGACACTTAATACATCCTTGTTGATTGTTTCCCCAGCATACCTTCTATTGTCCAGCTGAACTGTGATCATGTCCTGGGCTTTCCTGCCTCTCTGCCTTTGTCCACACCATTCATTAGGCCTGCAGCATCCTTCCCACTGTCTTAATTATCTTGGCCTCTGTCTCTGTCTTTCAAAACCACAGGGCCCAGTCTCTTTATAAAGCTTTTCCTGATTCCTCTCCCCCCATTCCTCACCACCAGAAGTATTCTCATACTTCTCTGAACTCCTCTGGCACTTTCCACCTCTCTTATACACTTACCTAATCATATTTTGTATAACAGTCATTTGTGTTCACATCTTAAGTCATCTGGTAGATTGTCTGCTCCCTGAGGGCACAGAGCATATCTATCTTTATGTTGCTGGCTGTGCTTACTTAGTACAGAATAAAATTGTTGGAGTTTGGTCCTTGAAGGAACTTATTCTCTCTAGATGGGGAAAGGAGACAGATGTAGATGAATGAAAAAGCACACAGGGTACTATATAACAAAAGCAGCATGCATTTATTAATTGCCTGCTGTATTTTTTTGGGAGGGCAATTGGGGTTAAGTGACTTGCCCAAGGTCAGACGGCTAATTTTTGTGTTAAGTGTCTGAGGCCGGATTTGAACTCAGGTCTTCCTGACTCCAGGCCTGGTGCTCTATTCACTGAACCACCTAGCTGCCCCAATTGCCTGCTGTATTAATGTGATTAAATGCCAATTGAATTGCACATAATTCTTGGAAGGGATAAGTTAGTATTACTGAAATAGTTGGAAAAGCCTTGGTGGAGGAGAGTGGTTCTTTTCCAGGACCTTGAAGGATAAATAGGATTTGGGTAAGCTGAAAGAAGGGGTGATCAGAGGTGGGCAGTTTGGACAGGGGGTGCAGTGGGAGGTAAGATTGAAGGCTTGGTCATTTTGAGGTGGTTCTTGGCCCTTTATAGGGACCTGTATCTGCCCCCTTCACACACCTTCCATAATGCTTCCTCTTCTGTTGTATCCCTAGAAGGTGGATTCTGGTTCTGATTCAGACTCCAAGGCTGATTCAGAGGAAGCTCAGAACAAACCAATGATCGTGACAAAATCAGACTCAGACTCGGACTCAGAATCAGACTCGGATATCTCCGTCAAGAAGCCTCCACGGGGCAGAAAACCAGGTAGAGCTGCAGGGGGAGGACCAGGCCTTCTTGTTCCCCTTTTATTCCCCCTGAAACTCTGCTACTGTGTGAGGGCCCTGCCTCTTCTCCTGAGGCTCCCTCTGACCTTTGGAGTATCTCCAGAGGGCTGAGAGAAGCAGCAGGTAGATACTCCATCATTTCTGTCCTCTAGCCGAGAAGCCTCCCCCCAAACCTCGGGGAAGAAAACCAAAGGTAGAACGTGTTCCCAGCAGCTCCAGCAGTGACAGGTGAGTGTGGGGCAGGGCCTGGCGCCAGACTCCCGAGTACCGTTGGGCTAATTCTGGTCCCTTTTGTACCAGCCAGGGAGGGAGGAAATGTGAACTCTCCCTCCCCAGTTCTCTGTCCCCTTTTATTGAGGAGGAATTCTTTCAGCAACAGACACACCTGGGATCAGGGGTGAGAGCAGACAGCTAGTGCATATTCCTTTCCCTTTGCTCTCTTGTGGGTTTTTTTTCCTTGTGGGCTCTCCTATTCCACAGTGACAGCGATAGCGAAGTGGACCGCATCAGTGAGTGGAAGCGGAGGGATGAGGAGCGGCGTCGGGAGCTGGAAGAGAAGCGGAAGCGGGAGCAGGAGGAGGAGCTGCGCCGACTGAGGGAACAAGAGAAGGAGGAAAAGGAGAAGAAGAAAGAAAAGTCGGAGAGGGAGGACACACACCCCATCAGTGACAGCAGTGAGGCGGAGGTCAAAGACGATGAGCCCATCAAGAAGAGGGGCAAGAAAGGGCGGGGCCGAGCCCCTTCGTCCTCTGACTCAGAGCCAGAGCTGGAGAAGGAGGTGAATGGCCTAGAGCTCCCTGGGTGTGGCTCTGGGCTGCTGGCGGTCAGACGCTGTACATGGCTTCCAAGGAGCGCGTGGTGAAGGGGCACAGAGCTCTCTCCCTAGTCCTAAGCAGAGGCAGACCTGGAGACCTGGGGCTGCTGCTTCCCGTCTTTCTGACTGCCATTCTTACGTGCTTGTTCTAGGTGAAGAAGCCAGTGAAGAAGCCACAATTGCAGTCCTTAGAGCCATCGAAGAAACCAAACCAGAAGGAGAAAAGAAGCCGCCTGGAGGAGAAGTCCCGAGCCAAGTCAGCACTGATCCATAGTCCTTCTTTCCCCCCATTTCTCTTCCTCACCCTGTGGGCCTTCCTTCTGGGGGAATGAGCTCTTTGGTGCCCCATCCTCATGGTTTCTGGGTTTAGATCTCTTGTGCCTCCTGGGTATCTCTTTATAACAGCTCTTGAACTATGTCCTGGACCCTGGTGGAATTGAGTTTCCCTTTTCCTGGGTGCCCTTCAGGGTGTATGAGAACTGCTATCCAAGGGGAACAACTAAGAAATGTTTCCCCCGATCCTGGTGGCTGGGGGAAATACCTTTCAGGGGTAAATGGTAGGATTTGCATCCTACAGGTTTGGAGATCCCAGTGTTTTCTTTCATAAGCTTGTCTGCTAGGGCCATTGGGTAGTTTTCATTTTGAAGGTATGACATTTTGGTCCCTCCTGGAGGGAGTCTCCCTCCCCTCCCCCCCAAGTTACTGTGACAACATGAATATTTAGAGGATTGCAGTAGCTATATAGGGCACTAGCCCAGCAAGGGCCTTAGTTGTGAGGGTAATGGTGCCCAACTCCCTCCAGGCCTGTGAAAGTGGAGCGAGCCAGGAAGAAGTCGGAGGTGCTTCCAGAGAGGAGAGTTGAAAAGAAGAAAGGTGAGAAGTCGGGTTTCTCAACTAGGGTGCAGTAAATTGTGGGGCCCTCAGTGCTTGTGGTTGGGTGGGGGAGAAGGAGATGGTGTTGCCTCCTGATTCGAGCACATAATGAAGAAGGCTCCATGACAAATGTCTTTGCCTCTTTCATCATTGCTAAGATAAGGGAGGTGGAATTGCCTTTCCAGGTAACCTTCTGTGATGCTTTTTCTGGATGCCCTTTATTTTAGGTGGGCTTTTGTTATGGGGAAACGTAGAGTCCTTTAGTGCTGATGAGAGTGATGAGATACAGTTAGAGTAACTACAGCATTATGAGCTTGAAAATAATAAGAATCATAGTATCCCATTTAGATCTGAGGTTTAGAAAGGTCTCTACATCTATAATTGCTTTTGTGGGGAATGGGAGAGGGCTCAGAATTTGGATGCAGAGGACAATTGTGCAAAAGAGCCATTCGGGGTAGTATTCAGTTCAAAAGAGGGAAATTCTGTCTCTGATACTTACTAGCTATACTTCCTTCATCTGAAAAATCGGTATGATAGTATCTTTATGTTGACTTACCTCTCTGGCTTATAAGACAATGCATGTAAAGTGCTTTGCAAACTATGCAAAGTTATGCAAAGTCCTATGTAAACTTCAGCTTGTATTCATTCAGCTGTCATTTCATTAAGTGTGTCTATTATGTACAAGATAATTTGGGAGACTTTGTCTTAGCATCAGGATGCCCGCTCTTATTGGCTCGAGTCTTCCTCTTACTTTGGGCTGGGGATGTTCTCTCCTGCTTTACAGAGCCGTCTGTGGAAGAGAGGCTGCAGAAGTTGCACAGCGAGATCAAGTTTGCGCTGAAGGTTGACAATCCGGTAAGAGCTGTGTCCCGGGCCCCTGCTGTTCCCCTCTGCTCCAGGGACACTCTCTGCCCCTATCTCTTCCATTTTAGAGCTCGTGGACATGTTCTTTTCTTCATGGAATCCTGTCTCTAGAGTCTTCCTCAGATGCCTCCTGGTATTCTGGATGGGGCCCTGAGCTCTTGGAGGCCATATGCCAGTGGAGCCCAAACTTTGGCGGGCCTGTTTTCCAAGGACTAGTCTAACCTCATGTGGAGACGCTCTTGGCTTATAAGTCGACCACCAGAGAATCACTTTTTTTTGACAACAATAATACATAAGATCATCTTAGGGTATGTTGAAGAGAGGCCCCAGTCTGCATAGATATAGGCAGAGAGCCTGGATCAGTGAAATCACAGACCTTCTGAATTATTAAATTCAGTGCTTTTCTCTTATTCTTGCAACAAATCTGTGTTGCAGCTAGGGCTATTTGCTGATCAGACAGCAGCAAGGAGAGGTGTAGGGCCTTGTCTTAGGTCACAGAATGAATCAGGCCTGAGCTGGTCTGGAGCTCAGAGTTTTCAGCTGTACTATTTAGCTTGGAGCCCAGGCCTCTGCTGCATATTTCTCTCTCTTTTTTTTTTTTTAACTGATTTCCTTGGTATTTGACTGCCAGACATATGCCATATCTTGTACAAACTTGGGGCACATCACTGGGAGGACTGGTAGTATCAGGGCCCCTTTAGTAGGTCAAATAATGTTTATTACAGGACAGTCTAGCCTTGAAATAGTAGTGCCCAGTATCACCACATGGTGGCGTCCAAACAGCAAGTTTGGGGCATTTTTCCAAGGTTCTCCTCAACCCAGCAAAGTGTTTCTCTACCAGCCTACCTGTTCTTTGTGGCTGTCTTAGTCTTCTTAGTCAGTCAGTCAACACACATTTATTAAAAAGGCTCCCCATGGAGTGGTGGTAGGGCTGGGCTGTTTAAAGTCTGGCAGTGCTCTACCAGGCACCCCACATTTAAATTGTTGCCTTATTGGGTCCTGTAAAGGCCAACCCTCCTCCAGTCCCCTCACTACAGTAGTAGGTCCTAGGCTTTGTACCTTGGTGATCATATGGCTTTTCCTTTCCCAACCTGTAGGATGTAAAACGATGCCTCAGTGCTCTAGAGGAGCTGGGGAGCCTGCAGGTGACCTCTCAGATTCTCCAGAAGAACACAGATGTGGTGGCCACATTAAAAAAGGTACAATAGGAACTGCTGAGGTGAGGGCTGGGGAATGAAGGGGGTGGGAATGGGATGAAGGCAGGACATGTGGCAAGACAGGTCTGGTGTGAGGACAGGCTGTAATTCATAATGTCAGTATCTCCTGGCAAGACCTCTGAGAATAATGGGCTGGGGGAGTTGTTGGGGGCATTGCAGTTAAGTAGAGGAGGCTGATTGAGGACAGATTTAGTTACCTGGAAGACTGAGGATGATTGCTCCAGTAGAAGGGAACTACAAAGAAACTGAAGTCTTTTGCTTGTGTTTAAAAAGTCAAGTGTAGGATAGAGTGGGGGTGGTGATGGCACGGATTGTATGTGGGAGAGACGGGGCCATAGTAGCAACAAATAATGTAGAAAATACCTGGGGGAGTTTTGTGGATTGACTGCAAGCTTGATACAATTCAGCAATGTTATGCAACAGTTGAAAATGCTCCTGTATTCTCAGGTGGCACTCATAAAGTCAGAGTGTATAGGAAAAGGACTTTAGGGTTAGTGCCTTTATCTGCCCAGATCAGAGGACTTGTGCCATTTGAGGGTCAGATGCAGGAACTGTAGATATCTAATCTGTACAGGAGAAAACTTAAGGAGGACATGATCATTGTTGTTAAATATATGGGGGATTGTCACGAGGAAGAGTGTTTTAGTTGTGCTTGATTCATAGGGTAGAACAGGGAGGGGAGAAATGATGGAGAAGCAAATGTCAACTCAGCATGGAGGAAAAACTTCCAAACAAAGTTGTCCAAAAGTAGCATGGGTTATCTCAGGCAGTAATGAGCTGCCTGGAAGTCTTCACTGGGAAACTGAATAACCTCTTGGTTCTGTTGTAGTGGAGGGGGGAACTGATTTTTGAGGTCCCTTTTTAAATTCAATTTTATTTTACTTTTAGTTCCAAATTCTTTCTCTCCCTATACCCCTTCCCCACCCATTGAGAAGGCAAATAATACCCATTATCCATATGAAGTCATGCAAAATATATTTATGTGTTAACCATGTTTTAAAAAAAGAAAGAAATATGCTTTAATCTGTACTCTGAGTCCATCAGTTCTCTATCTGGAGGTAGCTAGCATTTTTCATCATGAGTCCTTTGGAATTGTGGTGAGTCATTGTACTGATCAGAGTTATAAAGTCTTTCCCAGTTGCTTATCTTTACAGTATTGCTGTTACTGTATAAATTGTTCTTCTTGTTGTGCTTACTTGACTTTGCATCAGTTCATATACATTTTCTCAGGTTTTTCTGAAGCCATCATCTTTATCATTTCTTATAGCACAGTAGTATTCCATCACATTCATATATCATAACTTGTTCAATCATTTCCCAGTTGATAGGTATCCCCTTGGTTTTCAATTCTTTGTTACCTTGAAAAGAGCCATTGTAAATATTTTTGTACATGGGGGTCTTTTTCCTTTTTCTTTGATTTCTTTGGGGTATGTACTTAGTAGTATTGCTGGGGCAAAGGGCATGCTCTGTTTTATAGCCCCTTGGGCATAGTTCCAAATTGTTTTCTAAAATGACTGGACGAGTTCACAACTCTACCAGCATTGCATTAATGTACCTATTTTCCCACATCCCTTTCTTTTTCTGTCATCTTAACCAGTCTGATGGATATGAGGTAGTACCTCATAGTTGTTTTAATTTACATTTTTCTAATTATTAGTGATTTAGGGCATTTTTTCAAATGATTTGATAGCTTTGATTTCTTCTTCTTAAAGCTACCTGTTCATATCCTTTGACTATTTATCAATTGGGGAATAGCTCTTATTCTTATAAATTTGCCTCAGTTCCCTGTACATTTGAGAAATAAGACCTTTATCAGAGAAACTTACTGTAAAATTCCACCCCCCCCGTCCAGTTTCCTACTTTCCTTCTAATTTTAACTACATTGGTTTTGTTTGTGCAAAAGCTTCTTAATTTTATGTAATCGCAATTTTGAGGTCCCTTTCCATAGCCAGGTGACTGCATCTTAGTGTGGAAGTGGCTATTAAAGGCATTACTCAGATTGAGGGAAGGGAATGTGGTGAACTGGAGTTTTTTTCTCATCTTGAGGAGGGATATTTTGCACCCAGATTCGCCGTTATAAAGCCAACCAGGAAGTGATGGAGAAAGCAGCAGAAGTCTACACTCGGCTCAAATCAAGGGTCCTGGGACCAAAGGTTGATGCAAACCAGAAAACTAACAAACCTGCCTTGGAGAAGGTCAAAACAGAGGTAGAGAAGAGTGAAGATCAATTGGCAGGAGGGGAGGCCCCCAAGGAGAAGACAGAGGAGGAGCCGAATGTCGGTAAGTGGATAGTGGCCTGATTTAAACCCCCATTCCCTTTAAGGCCAGTGGGAAGTTAGAATTCCTAAATCCTTTTATACCTTTGATGTTGTGGGATATAAGCCCTTAGAAAAAGAGTGTGACTTAAAATTTCTCCAAACGGACCAGAGAAAGCTTCTGTCCAGGGGTCTCTGGGCATCTGAGAAATGTTCCTAAGGAGACTTATAGGGGCCGTGTCACTTCTCTTGTCCTACGCCAGATTGACTGAGCTCTTGGCTTGGTGTGATGAAGACAGTGTTCATTCACCCTGAGGAACAGAGGTCAGTCAGTAGGATCAGGCCAGGGCAAAAAAAAGCGTAAAGGGAACCTCGCAAACAGGACAGACCCTCAATTTCTGTTCCGTGGCATGGCACAATTCAATTTCTCTTGCTAGTCAATGATCTGTTCATGTTCCTCAGTGTTCTTTCCAACATTTCGGTTTTCTAGCTGTTTGAAATATATTTGTCAAGCTCTCTCTGGTAGGTATAAGAAAGACCCATCAAGGGATATGTACTACATGACCAGACTGAAGTTGGTTTTTGTAGTGACAGGCATAACACCAGCAGTCCAACATGGAATAAGTTTCTCTTGGCTCTCTCTTCCTGGCTCAGATCTCTCAGCTCCAGTGAATGGTGAGTCCACAGCCCAGAAGGGGGAGAGTGGTGAGGACAAAGAACGAGAGGAAGGACAGAATATGGGAGAGGGGCAAAGATGCGGCTTGTCTGAAGACCTGCACAACGAGTGAGCATTGTTATGGGTTGTTGGTGTCAGAGAGGGAAATGGATTTTTCTGGAGAGAAGGAAAGCGGTGGTAGTGTACTCAGGCTATCATTGGGCCCTGTCTTGGGCCCTGGAGTCTAGGACTACTGCAAACTTGTTCTCAATCATATGGCTTAAAAGAATCATCAGAGTAAGGAGGGACCTCAGGGATCCCCTCACTTTACAGATGAGGAGGGAGAACCCAAGATCTGGAGAACTGAAGTGATTTGCCCAAGGTCACTCAGGTAGTAGAGCCAGGATTAGAACCCAGGGCCTTTAATGGGAGTCTCTAGATAGGCCTTTCTGGGATGGGGATCTAAAGACCCTGCTGGGGAGAGGGAAGCTGCTTAGATGAGCCTTTATTAAGAGGGGATCCTGGGAAACCATTGATTTAGTTGATTGCTGTTCCTCAAAGTTGGAAGTCTCATTTCTTTGGGAAGGTCACTTTAAACTCAGTCAGGTCACCTGTAACCCTTCCGACTGCTGCTGACTGCTGGCTGTAGCTTATCTACTTTCTAGGAGTAAATGACCCTGCACCAGGAGGGATGCTTCTTACTGCCACCTGCGCTTCCTCTTCTGGCATTGTTTTTGGAGGCCGGACTTGGCTGCTGCTCTCTGACCCCTTTTCTCTCCCCTTGCTCCCCCCCAGCACCATTCAAGAGGATCCAGTACTGGAGAGGCCAGGGAACGACCGACAGGAGAGAGAGAGGGTTCGAATGGACTCGGAGTCCCTTGATGAGGAGAGCTGAGGCCCTGAGTGTGCTGCTCCTGGCTCAGCTGGCCCTGGCTTTGAGCCCCTTCACTAAGTTACACAGTAGATGATGTATAGGTCTTGTTCCCCTCCCACCCCCAGACTCTTGTGAAAGCCGAGAACTTTGGGGAGACGCTGTGCTCTTCAGTTGTATTTGTCCCCTTGGGTTTTTTTCCCTCACCTAATTTCTGTGATTTCAAAACAACATGAAATGAATATAAAGGGTTTTTTAATGAAAAAAAAATTCATTTTTATTGGCTTGGTTTTCTAATGTTGTTGGCTGCAGTGGAGCCTGAAGCTGAGAGCTTGGCCGGTTTGGTGCAGGACAGGAGAAGCAGCACAGCCCCCATTAGCAGTGAACGGCAGCTTTGAACCAGCAGTGCTTCCAGCCTAGAGCCGGGCAGAGATGACTGAAGCAGAAATGGGGACAAGAGCCTGTGATCTGGTGGCCTGAAACTATTGGGCTTGGATTTCCTGGCTCTACTCACAGCTGGAAAAGTTCATCTTTACACAAAAGAAGAAAGAAAATAAAAATGTAAACTTTATGGCTCAAATGAGGCTGTGGTTTGAGTCTTCTCCCACTGAACAGCTTAACGGCCAGGCCAGCCAATGTCAGCCTTTGGGGAGAGCTTGGGGACCGAGCTGCATGGAACATGCAGAGCACGAACCACTGATCTTGGACTCAGCCTTGCTTTTCAGGTGGAGGTTGGCTGGACAGGTGGAGGCCCAGGCCACGGTGCTTTAGTGTTAAAGGGGGAGATTAGGCCTGGGGGGGCTGCCGTTATGAGCCCTGAGGCTCTTGGAGCTATATGCTGAGGGGACATTGGGCCCCTTGTTGTAAAGACTGCAGCTGTTTCCTGTCCACCAGGCTGGAGGTGGAGGTGCCTCTACCTGCAGAGATCTGGGGTCACGACATTTGGCAGGACGCACGACCTGAGCCAGGGGCTCCTCTTCACAGCCCTGGACACCAGCTTGGGTTTGTAACCTAGGCCCAGAAGGCTTGTGGCAGGTAGTTCCTTTCAGCTGTTCTTCCTCCTGCCTGTGGTAGGTGAGAGGGCCTGGGGCTCAGTGGACGAATTCCATACTGCTATGGGAAGGTATTTTCTGGGAGCCAGATCCATAATGAGGAGTTAGCTGGAATGGAGGTTTGATTGCCATTGATCTGTGGGGGGCAGCAGGGTCTGCTAATGGCAGGCCCTAACTTAGGGCCATTTTGTCCTGCTTGAAGTTGGGGAGTGGGTTTATTGGGGTAGAAAAAGAGAAATGTTAAGCCCTGCTGCTTAGAAGGTGTGTTTGAGGCTCTCCACTGCCTTTTATTTGAAGGGCACAGATGAAGAATCAGCCTGACCCAGGCAGCACCTCCTGCTGCTTGGTGTAGAACCTCATTTATGCAAGGTGGGAGCTGCCCTGACTGTGCTGTGCCAATTTTCTTAGATCCCATCCAGCTTCAGATAACTGTAGTAGGTAAATGTGGCTTTAGATGGCAGATTTTCTTGTCCATCTCTCAGGAGCTCAGAGGATTTAACCAGATCCCTTTTATCTATCTCCTTAGTAGCCCTGGAAGCAGGAAGACTGGAGTTGCCTAAAATCCATCTCCCTGAAGGGGGCACTGAGGTTAGGCTCGACAGAACTGATTTGTTAAAAGGTGCTTCTGTTCCTGTTAATGGGGCAACTTAACAGGGCCCAGGGCAGCAGCATTCTGCTCAAGTAACTGCCTCTGGCCTGAGCAATGTTTGAAGATTTAGCAGAGAAAGTTGATGGAACTTCCCTGCCTGTTGACATCACAGCTAGTCTAGTAGGGTCCCTCTGAGGGGGTGTTGGAGTTGGGAAAGTGCAGGTTATTAACACAAAGCTAGGATGGTTCTTCTTTCTCCAGGAGGACCCTTCCCCTAAGGAGAGGTTAAACATCTCACTCTGGGAAGCAGTTGGCTCACCCCTTGGAGCCCCTGCTGCAGAGGTCTGACTTAGACCAGTGATATTTGGAAGAAGGGGGCTAATCAGAAGAGGGAGCTTCCTGGGCAGGATTTCACCTCCAGGGATACATACCAGGTTAGGGATGTGTGTGGGGGGGTGAGCTTAAGATGCTGAGCAGTAAGCAGAATAAATAGGGTGAGGGGTGTGGGAGGGGTTGGGAATAAGGTCTTTTCTAGCCTAGTACATAAAGCTTGTCCCTTATCTGGTAGGCAAAGCCTGTTTAAATGACTGTGAATGTGGAGATTTGGGTGGCCTCACTACTCATTTTGTACCCCTAGGGCACAAGTTCACAGGACAGAGACTGAGAAATCTGACTAGATGGTCTGGAGGAGACAGGACAAGTGGAATCCATGCACCAGGCAGGACCAAGGAGGTTAGGGAGACTGTGATGATTTTCTAGCCCCTCAGGAAGGGCCACATCAAATCCATGCTCTTGTGGTGGTCAAAGCTCAGGGGTTATTTTGAATGTTTTGAAGGAAAACCACACTGGAGGTCTTTAAGCAGAGGCTGGGTGACCCCTAAGGAGGATTCTTTCTCAAGCATGAATTGAACCAGATGGACTCTGAGCTCCCTTCCAACTCCATAATTCTGGGACTCTCACACTGCTCTGGGAGCTGCAGTTTGGAGCTTGAGAGTTCTTAGCCGGGCCTAGCCGTGGGAAGTGGAGGGACACATGGGAGAGAACATACCATAGAGGAAAGCATTGGATTTAGAATTAGGACCTGGGTTCTCAGCCCTGCTGCTTAACTCCCTGTCTGATCTTGGGTGTGGTACCTTCTGTGACCCCCAGTTTCTTTAAAATGGGGGTAGTAAAATAGTCTGCCTCACGGGGTTGTCATAAGGAGATAATATATGTAAAGTGCTTTGCAAAGTGGAAAATGCTGTACAAATGTACACTCTTTTTAATCACCTGGAAGCCCAAGCTAACTGGAGCCTGGGAGGGTGGCCTCATCTCTGCATAGATACCAGAGACTAAGAGGCCCTCTGTCCCTCACCTTAACACCTAGCCGGCTTCTTGATCCCAAAGGCTTCTTAGGACATTTCATGCAAAGTTGCTAGCAATAGGAGATACCCAAAAGTGGAATGGGCTGCCTAGAGATGTAGGATTCCCCATCCTTGGGAGACATCAATGGAGGCTGAAGGACTCCTTGTCAGGGGGTAGTGTGAAAGGGTAGAGGTTGAACTAGGTGATGCCCCCTGAGAGTGTGTATCTGAGACATCAGACCGGAGTTCTCCGACTTGTCCTTTTCACCCCCAGCTTCTAGGGAAGGGGCTGCATGGAAAAAGGCCTGGGCCACAAAGGATTGCCCTGGTACTTAGAAGGAGCCTGTTGAGATGTGAGATATTTGTGAAGAGAAGGAAGGGAAGGAGCATGGAGGCGGACCTGTGTGCTGGGAGCTTAGCCCAGACTAAGTTTAGCTTGGGAGGGCGTTTTTCTCCAGCAGCTGCTCCCTCATGCCAGTGTTGCCTTGACCAGAGCCCAGGCCCCAGCTTCATCCTGCAGCGGGGCAGAGCCAGGCCCTGGGCAGCTAGCCAGAGAAGGAAGGCCTTTGAGAATGAGGGGGTGGGGAGAAGCTTGGAAGGAATGAGATTCAGGGAAGGTCAGGCAGTCCTTAAAAGCACAGCATGGTGTTACTCCCAACCTCAGCACTTGGGGGAGGGGAAAAGAGGGGCTCCTCCTGACATTCTACTCCTTAATCAGGGTGAAGGGCCCCATCAGCCAGGTGACTGGGGCCTTATGTGCCAGGCCTGCCATCAGTCCCTCTAGCCCCTGCCATGTCTGATTCAGGCTTTCACGACTCTGGGCCAGCTCAATGGCAGACAAGTCCCTGAAGGAGCGAGCAATGGCGAGGAGACCGTGAAGCTCTCCAACACTATAGCGTGCTCGCCGAATCCCTTGCTGAAACTCCATGGGGAGGCCCTGGAGGCTGGTGGCCAGGTCCCCGTAGTTGGCATGGAGCTGTTGGACTAGGCTTCGAGCCCTGGGGAGAAGCCTGGACTCTGGTAGCTGCAAAAGGAGGAGAAAAGTGAGGAGGGGAGACAGATTAATGACCAAGTCCTCCCCTTCACCCACCCTGCACAAGAGGGTAGCCCCTGCCACACCTCTGTTTCTTCAGTCTGCTGGCACTGCCTCCAACCCAGCCCCTGCTGCTGTAATAGTCTACCGTCTTCACAGGCATGGCTCTCCTCTGTGTCCCGTTTGACCTCTTCAATCTGAAAAAGCAAAATGAAGTGGGGGTCCTTGCTCAAGCCAGGGTAGGTAGGAGCTCATAAAACCCTTAGGGGCACAGGATTTTAAAGCTCAGTTGGAATAATTTTATAGATGCAACTGAGGGCCAGACAGGGGGAGTGAGCAAGCCAACATATTCTTTAAACAGCTTCTCTGGGTCCAGATCTAGAGTTCATCTGGAGACCTGGCTCTGACTTCATCAAACTTCATCCTCCCCTTGTGTAGCAATGGCTTACCCCATGGGGTCACCTTTATGGTGCGGGGCTTCTAATTGTATTAGTGTCAACATTGGCTTCTCATACCCTAAAGATATTTGAAAGGAAAAAACAAACCAGAACAACCCCAAAACACTGAAAAGTAACAGGGATAATAGGGCACACTCAGATTTTATACAGGCCAGATCTAGGAAAGCATGAAGTATTTGGATCAGTACTCCGTGTAGAGTAACTTAAGGAACTCGGGGATCTCTTCCAAACCTCCTACTCTGTCTGCAATTCCACTCAGATTCAGTAGCCTATTAAAGAAAAATACAACTTGGTTGAGATTGTTATTCTACTCCCTAGCCAAAAGCCCAGGACCAAGGAGATGAGAATTTAGAAGAAAAATGAAGGAAAGTTTTGGAGCTCAGGGCACTTGATGGGAGCTGGAAGAGGTATGGCATTGGGGTTGGAGTGGGCTGGAGGAATCTTTGGACAGGTAGAAGGTTGGAGAGGGGACAACAGGTTGAGAGGAGTACAGAGAAGGAGATGGAAGGGCAGCAAAGGCATTTCATCCCTCTGTGGTAGTGCCTATGGATGGGGGAGTGGTGGAGGTGATACATATACTTATATGTAAAGCACTTTGAGATCTGTAGAGAAAAAGGGTCATGTGGTGAGGGTGAAAGTCTGCTAACCCTGGCCAACAAAGCTTGACCTCAGGGTGAGCTGACCCTGAGTGCAGTTGAAGGAGGGACAAGAGGACTTGGGAGCTGGAGGAGGATTTTCCTACCAGTTTGAGGGTCTCCTGCAACTGGGCCAAAGTCCCCCAGGCCTGCCCCTTGCTCTGCTGCAGTTTGTTTAGGGTGTGCTCATAGGCCCGCTGGCATAGGCTGGTGGGCAGGTTTCCCAGTTGCACAAAGTAATTCTTCTGGTCTGTGGACATCACCTTTGGCCCAAGATCAGAGGCAGCCAGCTGAGCTGCAGGAAGGAAAATGGGGGAAGGAATAAATCTGAGGGGGTCCTTGGGTGCTTCTTCAAGTCCCCTTTCCTTCTTTTTTCATGATTGTTTTATTATTTATTAAGCATCTACTGTGTGCTAGGCATGAGAGGAAAGTTCCTACCCTCAGGGAGCTTATAGTATATCTGTAGGATAACATAATAATTATTAACCAAAATAACAGTAATGACAAAATAGCCTTTTGTTAATGGACTTTCTACACTGAAGTCATAACAAACTGGAAACTATGTTTTAAACATTTTCACTGAAATAGTACCTTCTATTAGCTAAAATGAAATGGAAGATGTTGAGGGAAGGGAGAGGTTAGGGTTGAACTTGAGAGATTAGGTAAGACCCCAGAGGCAACCCTTCAAACTAGGGGACTAAGGTCCTCTAGGAATCAGGAGCACAACACTGAGACTTGATGGTCAGCTAGATTAAATGCTGGGGGAGTGACCGAAGATTGGAGTAAGGGCAAGTGGAATGGAGGGTGAATATTAAAGCCTACCTCATCTCCCTACTTGTTCTATACCTTGTTTGCCTTCTTCAAGACAATTACCTTGTTCTTCTTCATTCATGGGGAGGAAGGCAGCCAACTGCTCCTCTGACTTGTGCATTAGGGTTTCCATGTTGCCTATCACCACATGGGCTACACCAGACTCTTCACTTAAGCTGGGGCTGTCAGGTGCATTTGCTTCTCCCTGGATGACCCCTTTGGTGAAATTCATCATGCTGGAGGACAGGCCCTTAGTGCTTGTTGTGGCTACTGTGGTGTTTTCCAGACTTTCGTGGACAGCTGTTTTTGCCACATCTGCTGCACTGGAGACTTCTCTGGACAGAGCATCTTTGTTGTCAGAGGTGACTGATGGGGTGGTGTCCAGCCCAGTCTGAATGGTCCCTTTGGCCAACTGCACTGCTCCAGTCACTCCACTGTAGATGGAATCCTTGGTTCCATAAATTGTGGTGTCTAGACCTTCCTGGAAAACTCTTTCAGTCACATTCACTGCACCAGTGACTCCAGTGTGGACAGCATCCTTAGTGCCAGTTGTCATATTTTGTGTATTATCCAAGCCACTCTGGACAGCTCCTTTGGCCACATTTACGACACCAGTCAAACCACTGTAAATAGTGTCCTTCGTCCCACCTAAGACTGATTTTGAGGTGTCCAGACCTCCCTGGATAATTCCTTTGGCTACATTTGCTGTGCCAGTCGCTATGTTTTGTGTAGTATCTAAGCCACTCTGGACAGCTCCTTTGCTCATATTCATAGCACCAGTGACTCCAGTGGAAACAGTGTCCTTAGTGAATGTTACTGTTTTTTGTGTGGTGTCTAAGCCTGTTTGGAGGGCTCCCTTGGCTACCTTTGTGGCTCCAGTAACACTGGACAAGACAGTGTCCTTCCTTCCACCTAATAGTGATTTGGAGGTGTCTAGACCTCCCTGGACAGCTCCTTTGGCTGCATTCATGGCACCAGTCATGCCACTGAGAACAGTGTCCTTGGCTCCACCTAAGACTGATTTTGAGGTGTCTAGACCTCCCTGGACAGCTCCTTTGGCTGCATTCACTGTGCCAGTCATGCCACTGCAGACAGCATCCTTAGTGCCAGCTGCTATGTTTTGTGTTGTATCTAAGCCACTTTGGACAGCTCTTTTGGCCACATTCATGGCACCAGTGACTCCAGTGCAAACAGTGTCTTTAGTGCCTGTTGCTATTTTTTGTGTGGTGTTCAAGCCAGTCTGGAGGGCTCCCTTGGCTATGTTTGTGGCACCAGTGACACCAGTCAAGACAGTGTCCTTGGTTCCACCTAAGACTGATTTTGAGGTGTCCAGACCTCCGTGGACAACTCCTTTGGCCACATTTATGGCACCAGTGACTCCAGTGCAAACAGTGTCCTTAGTGCCCATTGCTATGTTTTGTGTCATGTCTAAGCCACTCTGGACAGCTCCTTTAGCCACTTTGGCTGCACCAGTAGCACCACTAAAGAGAGTGTCCTTAGTTCCAGTCACAATTGACTTTGTGGTGTCCAGACCTCCTTGAACAGTTCCTTTGGCCACATTGACTGCACCAGTGACTCCAGTGCAAACAGTGTCTTTAGTGCCAGTTGCTATGTTTTGTGTAGCATCCAAGCCACTCTGAACGGCTCCTTTAGCCATTTTTGTTGCACCAGTCATGCCACTGAGAACAGTGTCCTTGGCTCCACCTAAGATTGATTTTGAGGTGTCTAGACCTCCCTGGATAACTCCTTTGGTTACATTCACTGTGCCAGTCATGCCACTGCAGACAGTATCCTTAGTGCCAGCTGCTATGTTTTTTGTAGCATCCAAGCC
>NW_027185782.1:1926751-1971447 GCF_028583685.1 Petaurus breviceps papuanus | reverse complement strand
CATTCATGGCACCAGTCAAACCACTGCAAACAGTGTCCTTGGTTCCAGTCACAACTGACTTTGTAGTATCTAGGCCTCCCTGAACAGCTCCTTTGGCCACATTCATGGTGCCAGTGATTCCAGTGCAGACAGTGTCTTTAGTGCCGGTTGCTATTTTTTGTGTGGTGTCCAAGCCAGTCTGGAGGGCTCCCTTGGCTATGTTTGTGGCACCAGTGACACCAGTCAGTACAGTGTCCTTAGTTCCACATAAGGCCGATTTTGTGGTGTCCAGACCTCCCTGAACAGCTCCTTTGGCCACATTCACTGCACCAGTGACTCCAGTGCAGACAGTATCTTTAGTGCCTGTTGCTATTTTTTGTGTGGTGTCCAAGCCAGTCTGGAGGACTCCCTTGGCTACGTTTGTGGCACCAGTGACACCAGTCAGTACAGTGTCCTTGGTTCCACCTAAGACTGATTTTGTGGTGTCCAGACCTCCTTGGACAGCTCCTTTGGCCACATTTATGGCACTAGTAACTCCAGTGCAAACAGTGTCCTTAGTGCCAGTTGCTATGTTTTGTGTCATGTCTAAGCCACTCTGAACAGCTCCTTTGGCCATTTTGGCTGCACCAGTCATACCACTGAGAACAGTGTCCTTGGTTCCAGTCACAACTAACTTTGTGGTGTCCAGACTTCCCTGAACAGTTCCTTTGGCCACATTGACTGCTGTAGTGACTCCAGTGCAAACAGTGTCTTTAGTGCCAGTTGCTATGTTTTGTGTAGTATTTAAACCACTCTGGACAGCTCCTTTGGCTGCGTTCATGGCACCAGTCATGCCACTGAGAACAGTATCCTTGGTTCCAGTCACAACTGACTTTGTAGTATCTAGACCTCCCTGGACAGCTCCTTTGGCTGCATTCATGGCACCAGTGACTCCAGTGCAGACAGTGTCTTTAGTGCTGGTTGCTATGTTTTGTGTGGTGTCCAAGCCAGTCTGGAGGGCTCCCTTGGCTACATTTGTGGCACCAGTGACACCAGTCAGTACAGTGTCCTTGGTTCCACCTAAGACTGATTGTGAGGTGTCTAGACCTCCCTGCACAGCTCCTTTGGCCACATTCACTGCACCAGTGACTCCACTGATGACAGTGTCCTTTGTGCCAGTTGCTATGTTTTTTGTAGTGTCTAAGCCACTCTGGACAGCTCCTTTGGCCACATTCACTGCACTTGTTACTCCACTACACACAAAGTCTTTAGTTCCAGACACAGCTGTTTTTGCGGTGTTCACACTTCCCTCAATGACCCCTGTTGCAATAGCCTGGGTGGCCCCTTTTGCTGTGTCCATGGCACCAGTGACTCCCTTGCAGACAGTGTCCTTGGTGCTGCTCACAATTGACTTGGTGGAGTCTAGACCCCCCTGAACCATGCCTTTGGCCATATCCATCATATTGGCTATCCCAGGAGTGTCCTTTTTCCCAGTCACCTTTGAGCATGCCTCCTTCATCTCAGACATTTCCTGATGGACAGAGAGATTGGAGGTCAGGGAAGGGCTTGGAAAGTCTCATTTCACTTTTTCCTTTACCCTTAATTACTATTTTATGTTTTTTTAATGGCATAATAATAACATCTCAGAGTTGGAATGGATATCAATGGTCCTCAAATCTAACATATACCTGACTAAGAATTCCCTTTCCAACTTCCCTGACCAATGGTTACCCAGCCTTCATTTGAAAACTTCCAAAGAATGGGATTTCACTCTTTGCTCATGCAGTCCATCCTATTTTTAGCCACATCTCTTCACCTGGTCAAGGGATTTGGGAGATTGCTTAATCAAGTAGGGGACCTTGTTACTTTCATGTTTATTTTGAATTCCCCTTAGGGAAAAGTGGCAAGGACATTCTTTCCATCGATTATTCTATGTGTAAGTATTTAGCAAGTACTAATTAAAAGTTGGGCTCTGTGATTGGCTATGCTATGGGAAAGGCCAGAGAAAAAGACCTGGATTCTAACCTTGGAGAACTCCATATCAAATTAAGCATATAAAGTTTATGTGTAGGAAAAGATGACTAATCATTCAAGACCACATATGCCTAGGGTCCAATAAGTGGCCTAATTAGTAACATCTGTAGAACATTCAAGGAAGAAGGGTCCAGATTATGGAGTGCCTTGAATGCCAAGTTCAGGTAGTGAGCCTGTAGGAATGAGGAGCCATAGAAAGTTTCTGGGTGGGGAGTCACATGATGAAAACAATATTCAAGGAAGATTAATCTGGTGGCAAGTATGATATTCTTCACTACCATTCATGAAGTCCCCAGGGACCATCTTATTCCCCATGCCCACACCCAGGGATCATAGTATTATGTCTCCCCTGATATTTCACCCTTCTTACCTTTCCTGGTGGTTTCTCCTCCAACCTGACCAGGCTCCCGGAGGTATGCTCATCTGCAGTGGAACCTGTAGAGATGACATACTTAGAGACCAGAGGAAGGGGATCTAGAGGGTGAAGCTGAATTAGGGCACATGGGAATCTAAAGGGCAGGACAGACAGAGCGACATGTTAAGCCACTTGTGAATCCAGCAGTCAGTGCTTGGACACTATAAAACTCCAAAGATCAGAGAGGGTCCGGACAGGTGTGTTCGCTCAGCCATCAGAGACTGTAGTGGTCATTCCAGTCTAATCAGGTACAGAGCAGACCCCAATGAAGGTTATGCCTTTTGTTTCCTCTGACCATATCCAACCTCCCAGCCTACATCTGGCTATGACCAGAGGGGTAGTGTCTGTCCAGGGTTATGGAGCATCCCACATTTCACCTCACATTGTCCCCACTTCACCTGAGCTGGGGATAAGGAGTTGTCCCCAACAGTCACCAAGGGCTTTGACTATGCCGGGGACCTCTCTGAAAGTCCAGTCCTTCCCACTTATCCTTTTTCCCCCCTCACTGACTTCCTATAAATCCTAAAAGGACAGGAGACCATGAAAACTGGGGGTGGAGGTTGAAGGAATAAGTGAGAAGAGTTGGGGTGGCACTGACAGTGAGGTATGTCTGGAAAGTGAGACTTAGGGGTGGGGGAGGTCTTTCATTTTGTGTAACATGCTGTCCTTGAAGTAAGGACACAGAAACTTAACCCATCAGAGTGTTCCCTTCTCCCTCCACTCTCTCTGGCTTTGGGCTCTGATGGGGCCCCTGGGAGGGGTTTGCAGAGGTGGTATTGTGGTCACCCTCCCAGCGCACGACATCTGCCTCCCCTTAGTGACCCATTAGGGGGTTTCCTTGACCTTCAGGGAGCCTGGTTCCATCTGAACCTTTGCAGCAGTTTACTGGCCACAGCTTTCTAGCTGCATCAGGGTGGCAGTTCAAAGGTTCACAATAGTAGGTGGCATCCTGGAACCTCCCCTTCAGCCCCCCTTGGTGCTGAATCTCCAGGGGCAGGGAGCCAGCAGGCGCTCCTCTCCCTGCTGCCAGCTCACCCTGTGCTCTGAATTGGCAGCTGTGACACCCCAAGCTGAGGTATGTGGGACAGGAGTCAGATAGCTGAGGCTCAGGGGCCAGTCCTCAGCTGGTTGGGGGGGATTTGTGGGGGAGGGAATGTCTCTGACCTAGCACTAGGACAGATTCACAGAATCTTAGAGTTACAAGAGACCTTAGAAATCATTTTATTCAACTTGTGCCTGATCAGTAATTTCTTCTCTACCCACTTGGATAGTCCCCCAGCCTCTGCTTGAAGACCTCACTGTCTCCTGAGGCAGCCCATTCCATTTTTGGACAGCGTGGACTGTTAGGAGGCTTCCCCCAACCCCTTTACATCAAGTATAAATTTACCTTCCTGAAGCTTCCCCCTATGATTACTCCCCTTTGACATCTGCCTCAATTCCCACTATCTGACCCCCAACTCACCCACTATTTGACCCACTACTCACACCCTGAACACCTTTCTACCCTGTCTTCTCTTACAGGATGATACCATCCCCAAGAGCCTCACAGGAAGTTCAGGCTGAACTAGGGAGAACCCCAGGGCTTGGGAGTGGAAAGGTAGACTAAATAATGGACCCAGTCCAGATAATAGAGATTCCTCAGTTTCCCCTTCTTCCCTAAGTGATAAAATGAGGCTCTCTACTAGCCTCTTCTGTTGTTTGTCTCAGTCTCTCTTTCTCTCTCACACATATACCATGTGGCTTCTGTACAGAATATTAAGGGTTGACCCCCTGGGGCTGGTGTGGCAAGGGAGGAAGCTGGCAGTAAACCAGTTTCCAGGGGCAGCTTTAGGGTTCTGAGAAGATTCTAGTCTGCTCTGCTATTTCTTACCCATGTGGCTTTGGGAAAGTAGCAGCCTCTCTGAACTTTGGTTTTCCCATTGGTAAAATGCAACAGTTGGATTAGATAGCCCCTAAGGCTCCTATCAGCTCTAATTCCGGTAATGCTATGAATCTCTTGTCTAGAGATGGAAATTGGGAGAATCACTCCCTAGGACCAGCCTGATGGGCATCAAGCCCTCACTCTCAAGGGGATGCTAGGTAGCGAGGTGGGGCAGTGAATAGAATGTTGAGCTTGGAGTCAGAAAGATGAGTTCAAATTCTGCCCTAGATACTTATTTGCTGTGTGACAAATCATTTGACCTCTTTGCCTCAGTTTCCTCATCTGTAAAATGGGAATAATAATAGCACCTTCCTCCTAGGTTTTTTATGATGTAATAATGCATATATAGTGTTTTGAAAACCTTAAAGTGCTATATAAATGTTATCTATTATTATTATTGATGCTATTGTTATGCCAGAGGACTATCAGGCCCTCTCCTATCCCCCAGGTCCCCTTCCTTCCAACACATACTCACTCTGTTGGGCATTAGGCCCGGACTTGATGTTCCCACGAGCCTCTTTGGATGAGTTAGAAGAAAACAGGTTTCGGGCTGAGCCAAAGAGGGGCAAGCTTCCTAGAAAATTGCCCAGAGTCTGCAAAGAGAGGAGATAGGTTTAGAGAAGGGGTGAGGCAGAGAAAGGTGGTTGGGACTACCTTTGTCCCCACTGCCTTTTGTGGTCCCTGGATGACTGACTACAAAGCTTGGGTACAGGGAAGAGCTCAGGCTTTTAGTTCTGGCTGCACCTCTGACTTCTGGGTCTTTGGGACAAGTTATTGTTTCTTTCTGGGCCTCAGTTTCCTTATCTATCAAATAGGAATAATAACTGCGGTTGGATGAAGAAAACAAACCGGATAGAAAAAACACTTTAGAAAATACAAACAGTGCTTCGAACACATCTAAGGTATTGACATCATCAGCCTGCATCCCCACTCTTTTCCCTCTAGGCATGTCATCCTCATCCCCCGTGGTCCTAAAATAGGTCCTTGGTTCCTCTCCCCACCTCCTCCATCCTGGTTTGCCCCCCAGCTTCCCTTGGACTAGTGTAGATCATGCTGCAAGGGGAATGCCGTGGGATGGAGGAACAGCCACTGAGGGCTAGGGACACCCGCCTTCTCCAGCCTACCTGGGACTTGGACTTGGGCTCATGGCCCCGGTTTGGGGCTGCTGCTCCTTCCTCTCCAGTCGACATAGTGATACTGGGGAAGTTGAGGGAGGAGTAAGAGTGAGCAAGACCAAGACAGTGGGAGCCTCCCAACAGTCCCACACATCCTTTTGCCGTTTCCCCTCACCACCTTACAGAGAATGAGTGTGGTGCCATGGAAAGGGCATCAGACTCTGCAGTCAAGATTTCATCTTAGTTAAGACTTTATCTGTTACTGTATCCTGTGCACTAACCTGATCCTAAAATGAGGGGCTTGAATGGGTTAATCTCAAAAGTTCCTTCCAGCATTAAACCTGTGAGCCTTTAGAGCCCTTCACTTCTTCCTTCCCATAGTTTCCTGCCCCATCTCCTTCAGACCTACCCCCCCCAGCTTGCTACTTCGTCTCCCTTAAACCTGCTCCCCAGTTTGCTGCCCCATCTCCCTCAAACCTGCCCCCCATTTGCTGCCCCATCCCCCTCAGACCTGCCTCCCAGTTTGCTGCTCCATCTCCTTCAGACCTGCCCCCCTAGATTACTGCCCCATCTCCCTCAGACCTACCCCCCATTTGCTGCCCCATTCCCCTCAGACCTGCCTCCCCATTTGCTGCCTCATCTCCCTCAGACCTGCCTTCCCATAGCTTGCCACCTCATCTCTCTCAGATGCCCCCCAGTTTGTTGCCCCATTATTCCCTCAGATCTGCCCTCCCACAACTTGCTACCCACCTCTCCCTCAGATGCTTCCCCAACTTTCTGCCCTATCTCCCCAAGATTTCTTTCCTTTAACACTCTGCCACTTTTTTGCACCCCACACCCACCCTACCCCCATCCCACAGCCTTCCTGATATTCCTTTGCCATATCTGGGAGTAAGACAAAGAAGTTAGAACAATTCAAACAGCCAGGTCTCAGGCTTGTTGGGTCCTTTTTCTGTGGAAAAGGGCAGGCTCCCACAGTACCAGTCCTTCCCTTCTAGATATCGATGCTGCCTTTAAGACACTGGAAACTTAGCTGAGGCTCAGAGCCCATGCTCACTAACCTGGACTGAGTTGGGAAGTTGTTGGGTCTTTGCTCCCAAAAGAGAAGGTATCTGCTGGGTGGGAGCTGCGGTCTCCCAGCTTGGATCAAAGTCTGTGTACCTGCCCTCTACCGGCTACTCTGGCCCTTATAGCAAGGGGGAGGGAAGGCAGGCCACCTGACAGGCTGAGATGGGAGGGAGGAGCAAATCTGGGCTGGGGAGGGCCCCAAAGCCTAGTGGGACAGTCCATGGGGGATCACATGTTGCCTCTTCCCCTTCCCGCCCCCATCCATCTGGGCTCTGTGCCCTGCCCAAGCTGGAGGGCCAGCTGATGACACCTTTGTTCCATTCCCAGAGGCCTTAGGGGAAGGGAGGAATGGGGGGGGGGAAGGGCACCATCAACTCCCGCCCTCCACAATCCCTCCCCCACCATCTGGGACAGAGGGAACACTTTGTGAGAACATTAGGTGACTCACCATATGGGTAGGGGAAAGAGTGTCCAGGGCAGGGAGGAGACCAGTGGGACAACTCAGGGATTTGGGGTTCCCATCCCCTCCAGAAGCCCTGGGCAACTTTGGGTTGGTGATTGCTTCATTCTTTACCTTCCTTTTCTGGTCCATAAACTGGACCAGGCAAGGTGAGCTTTATATCCAGGGTGGAACAAGTTGGAGTGGAGGAGGCAATTAGTGGGCTCCTGGATAGTATAATGTGGAGTTGGTTAATAGGGATACTTATGGGGATCACATATAAGGGCCCCTGAGACCTGGAACTCTCTCCATCGGCTAGCTCCCTCAGACCCCAAGGAGCTGGGCCCCTGGCTTGGTGGATAGGCCCTCAGGAAATGGAACATAGAATGTCAGAGCCCCAAAGGGACCCTAGAATATGGAATGAGAGCCGGGAGACTCGTAGAACAGAACCCAGCCCTTCAGAGCTGGGAGAGATCTCAGAATATAGGATGGAGAATATTGGTGGGAGAGAACACAGAGGAAAGGTGGGGTGAAGAAGTCCAGCAGAGGCTGCCCAGACCCTCCTTTGCCCTCCCCTGGGAAAATGGCTTATGGCTTAGCCAGACCCTGGGGTGTGTATCTGTGTATGTGGGGAGTGGGGATGGGGGGAAGTGCAGGGCTGAGGAAGCAGCAGGCTTGGACCTGAGGGAGTTGCCCTGTTGGCCAATCAAAGAGGTGCCGATCTTTCTGTCAACAAATATTACAGAGTTTCCATATTTGGGGGTCTAGCCCTACACTCGGTTGCTCTGTGGCTGGAGACAGAAGACTAAGCTGAGTTCCCCATCTTGTGTGGCCAGGGAGCCAGCCTACATAGGTAAGCAGAGAGAGTTCACAATCCCAGGTCATTTGGAGAGACAAGAAGTCAGGCTGGAGGAGTCCAAGAAACTTCCTGGAGGTAGCATTTGAGCCCATTCAAAGAGAGGTATGACTTGAAGGTTGCAGGGAGGGGCATTTCAGGGAGGAATGAGGGGAATGAAGTTAGGGCATATGAGAAGACAAGGAGATCCTTCACCCACTGACTTCTGGTGTGACTTCAGGCAAGTTGTTTTCAGTCTTAGTTCCTCCATCTGGACAATGAGGTTGAATTACCCTGGGACTCCCTGGGGTGTAGGTAGATGTCAAGTGTCTCATTTTTGGGGCAAGGCAGCATGTGGTTTCTAAAGCTTGATTTGTACTGAGTCTGGGTGGCAGAGGGTGGGGACCTGGGATGGGGGTGGGCTCAAACTATTGTGCCCGGCCTTGGGGGTGAGGGCAGCTGTCCTCAAAGATCCTGGTTTCCTTGCCTCCAGAGCTTGTTTGCTAAACAGTCTGGGACTCAGTGCCCTTATGCCTCATCTCTCCACATTCCCTTCCTCTTACCCCCCATCCCCAGCCAAACCTCTCCTCTCATCCCAGCAAGGCCAAGCCTTGCCAAGGGTGACGGGAAGGAGGTGTCCAGTTTGGCCCACCCAGGCATCACCTCCTCCCTGGATTTGTGGGTGTGGACATTGACCAACCTAGTCTGTGCAAAGCAAGAACTCAGAAAGGCGGCTTCCTACGGGGGGTAGGTGGGTGGGATGGAGGTCATGAGTCACAGATTCCAAGTTAACAGGGACCTTTAGAGATCATCTAGTCCACTTCCTCATTTTGCAGGTGAAGAAAGTAAGGCACAGAGAATTGAAGTGACTTGCTCAGTGTCATACAATAGTGTCAGATGCAGGATTTGAATCCAGGTCCTCTGACTCCCAATCTAGTTCTCTTCTCACAGTGTACATCACCTTGCCTCACAGCCATACCTGTCTCTCCAGTTACAGAGCACCCATCTTCCTTCTCTCCCTCAAATGGCTTCTCTCCTTTCAGGACTAGAGAACAACTTAGTATAGTAGAAAGAGCTCTGACTGGGCAAGCCACTCCCCTTCTCTAAGCCTCAGTTTCCCCATCTGTAAAACAAAAAAATTGGAGTCTGAGATCCCTTCCAGCTTTATCATTGACACTTATTTGTAATTTAACTTCTGAACCTTGTTGTAAGTAGGGATGATTCTATTTACAGATCACAGGCTTGTTTCCAGGAAAGGAACTTTAAAGTTTATAAAGTATTAGCCAACAACCCTGTCCCACTAACTCTGCTGTGTGACCTTGGAGAAACCATTTCCTGCTTTGGCCTCTTTCTTCTTCTGTAAAGTGAGTGGATTGGTCTAGATCAGAGCTTCTAAACCTGGCATCTAGTGACTCCTTTTTTGATGGATAGATTTTGGAGGGTCCATGAACTTGAATGGGAAAAAAAGGTCAGTTAATTTCAATAGAATTAATTTCTTTTGTAATCCTATGTGTTTTTTATGCATTTAAAAATAGTCTATGTGAAGGGATCCCTAGACTTCCCCAGACTTCCAGAAAAGGTCCATGACACAGCTAGATGGTCTTGAAGGTCCCTTCACAGCTGTGATAGTCCAGGTTCTAAGAGTCCCTCCAACCTCTTAAATATTCCGTGACTTTCTCTCTCTCTGGTTTGTCAGGGCCCAGCCTTGCCCCACCCCTATGAGAGCATCCTCTAATACCCCATGGCCTGATAATAAAAAGCTCCAGGACTGATTGATGTTACCTTGGATGCAAGAGCACATTACTTGAATGCTTCTGGGATTTCTCCTTTTAGTGGTGTGGGCTCCATTGAGGCAGATCAAGGCCATGATCTAACTTAGTAGAGAGTCTTCGGATAGTTGCTTTGGTAGAAAAGCAAATTTCTCCTTCATGGACAGCCTGGTGATCAGAGGATTTTAGGGAGCCCCTATTTTGAGCTGGAAGGTACCTTAGGAGCCATGTAGTCCAAACCCTTTCTTTTACAGATGAGTAAAATGAGGCTGACAGAGATTCAGTGACTCCCACATGTGAACTTCACTGACCTTAATGAAGCTCTGGTCACCCCAGGCCTTTACTTTTTCTCCTTTCTCCTTCCCTTTTCCACCTACCCCTCCCCTCTTCTCCCTATTATGTGCTAGGCACTGTGCTAAGCTCTGGGGACATGAAGGAAGGCAACAGACAGCTCCTTCTCTCAAGGACCTCACAGTCTAATGGGGAGACAACAGGCAAACAATTGTATACAAACAAATTATGTACAGGATTAATAGGAAATAATAGAGGGGAATTCAGAGGGTTGGAAAAGGCTGACTTTATCTGGGACTTGGAAGGATCCAGGGAAACCAGGGGGTGGAGATGAGGAGGGACAGGGCCTTTGAGAGTTCAGGGTCACCTCCCCACAGGGATGAAACATCAGTATGGGACTCCAAGGGAGGAGGGCACTTCATTCTTATAACCTTTGCCTGCCCATAACATTCTGTGACCTTCACAGCAGTCCTAGGTTGGGGTCAAGGAGGTGTCTTATTTCAACACTTCACAGGTGAGGAAAATAACAGCTAGAGAGGGGAAAGGGACTTGCCCAAGGTCACTCAATGAGTCAGTGGTAAGAGTCAAGATTGGGTCAGGCATCTTTTTCCCTGGGCAGAAGAATTGGTGTTCATGGCAGCTCAGGACTCCTAGTAGCCATTTCTCTAGCCTACTTGAGAGGAAAAAGGGAAGAAAGTAAAAGAGGTGGTTCAAACTGGCATCCCTCCATCAGGATCCTGGGGCACCTTGGCAGAGCTTCCTCATCAGGTCACTAAATAGTAGCATAGTGATTAGAGCACTAAACTTGGATTTAGGAAAAACTTCATTAGAATCCTGATTCTGACACTTACTGGCTGTGTGACCCTGGGCAAATCACTTAACCTGAACCAGCCTCAGTTTCCTCATCTGTCAAAATGGGAATGATAACAATAGGACCTACCTTAGGATATTGTGAAGGTCATATGAGAGTATATGTAATGTACTTTGCAAAGCTGAAGGTGTTATGTAAGTGCTGGCTATGGTTATTTCTCAGACAGATATATCTTTCCAATCTCCTCTTTCTAATTACAACTCAGTTACTGAATCATCGGTTCTGGTGGAGTGCTTATAGAATGGTAATGATGGAAGGGCAGAGAGGTTAAGTCACACAGATAGGAAATGGCAGACCTTAGACTCGAACCCAGGGCCTCTCATTCCAAATCCAGTACACTGAGCAATAGAACTCTGGTACTTGTGTCAAAGGACCTGAATTCAAATCCCATTTCTGCCATTTACTTCCTGTGTGACCTAGGGCTAATCATTCAACCTCCTGGGCCTTAAACATCCCTGTCTGTAGGTGACTTCTGAGGTTCTGTCCACCTCTAAATCCATGCTCCAAATGCCACCCAGAATATCCTATGAATTTCCAAATCCTGTGTTTTTAGTTGGGATGGATATATGGAGCTATGCTTCCCTCCATTGGGCTACAATCCACACCGGGCCTTTGCTCCTTCCATCCCCTTTTCCCTTCCTCTGCACCTCTCCAAGCTCTCCCACCCCTCCCAAGCATGCTCTCCTGACTACCGGTACAGCGATGATCTTCCCCCTCCTCCTTGAAGTTACTCCAGTGCGCCAGTCCTAGACGAGGAAGCTGAGGAGTCAGAGACCCAAACTGGCCTTTAGCCAACATAAAACCAACTTTATTTAGAGGCAGCCCAGAAAGCCAACCACACACAGCTATTGCACTCCCTCCTGGTCCTCCCAGTGTGCCTTCACACCTTACCTCCCCCCACCCAACCTCCATCTTGGGATGGGCTTGGGTCAGCCTGTTTTTAGTGTCTCAGCTCAGGTCAAGGTTAGAAGATGGGGAAGGGAGGGCCACTGTAAGGTTAACTTAGTCTGAAGTCTTGGGCAGGGGAAGATGCATTATTCCCAAAGCTGCTGGGCCCTCCTGAGGGCAAAGGCTACCTCACTACCTACTGAGTGGGGTCAAGGCAGCAATAGAGACTGGCCCCTGAAAATCATCTCCCCACATCTCTTACCCCAAATCAGTGGCTTTGGGGTGAGGCAGGAACTATGTCCCTCCCTTTCTTCATCCCTTCTTCCCTTCTTTTCAGCTCTAAATCTAGGCTTTTTCCTTCCTTCCTTCCTTCCTTCCTTCCTTCCTTCCTTCCTTCCTTCCTTCCTTCCTTCCTTCCTTCCTTCCTTCCTTCCTTCCTTCCTTCCTTCCTCCTCCCCCCTCCCTCCCTCCCTCTCTCCCACTTATCCCACAGTCTAGATAAAAGAACTTTAAATCACTGACCAATAGCTGCAGAGACTGGCTTTCCCCACCTTAGAAAGAGCACCTGAACCATCACTTCTGAGGAAGAAAAGACATTTCTGACACATTGGGTATGGATGCTTCCTCCCTCCTCTTCCCCAGGGTTCTGTCCTCAGCCTTCCTCATTTGACTTTCCCTCCCCAGGCAACTTCATTGGAAGCCCTTGGTTTTCATTTTCACCTGTGGGCAGATAAGTCTCAGGTTTATATATTCAGCCCCCACCTCTTCTCCGAGTATCCCCTCTGTCCAACCTTAAGTTCAGATTGGTTCTCCCATTTGCACTGTCCCAAGTACATCCTTCCTTTCCCAGCTCAAAGAGAGGCCCAAGTATTCAGGTTCTAGTTGACAAAAACAGGTCTTCAGGGCTTCAGGACCCCTGTCCCTTGGGGGAGGCCCTTAGAGGACAGGCAGGGCTGAGGAGAGGGAGATGTCTGATCCTAAACCTGCCCTTTTTAAACCCAGCAGCTGATATTTGTTCATTGGTCAAGAGGGAAAGACTTCTCAGAAGTCTAGCTCAGGCATTATTGTTGCCTTCTTGACCTCCTGGCTGGGGACTGTGGGTGGCTCGACTTCCTCCACCACAGAGGCCTCCTGAGCAGCTCGCCATGCCTCTTGTTGGGCCACCCAATCCATATTGGCCCAACGGTCCTCCAGCGAGTTGGGCCTATGGCCTACCACCACCTCATCGACCTGGTCTATCAGTTCCTGTGGGGTACAGGGCCGCTCCACTATTAAGGGTGAGAAGGGCCCCACCAGCCAGGGCAGGGGGATGCTCTGTAAGACGAAATCCAGGAGTTCATCCACGGTCGTGTGGGCCTGTGCCATGTGGCCGCGGCCCTTTGCCAGAATTGAGGGTGGCAGATCATGGAAGGAGCGGGCGGCTGAGAAGGCCTGATGCAGCTCTTCCACACTCTGCTGGACCTCCAGTACCTTTGCCTGGACGGCCAGGGGCAGCCCCTGCACGCTAGCTGCCAGCGTCTCACATGTGACCTGGAGCTCCTGAGTTAGGTCTCGGGACAGGTCCAGAGTTTGCGATTCCACCTAGAGAAAGAAGGAAGAACTCGGCTGGGTGTCACAAAAAGTCCAAGGTGGGAATTAGTCCAAAATATATGTGAAAAGGAGTATACACTGCCTCCTCTTAGACAAGTTATCATCCAACCTCTGCTTAAAGATATCTAGTGATGGGAAACTTACCATCCTCCGGAGGCAACACTTTTCACACTGTTAAAGCAGCTTTCCTTTGGTTGAGCAGAAATCACCCTTTCTACACTCACTGTCTGCCCTCCCCCCGTTATTCCTAATGATCACTTTTATTCCCCTTCCTCCTGATGTCAGGTATGGCATTGTCTACTCCCTCCCCTTCCCCTTCATACTTCCTTCCCTGGACTTAACCTTCCCTGTTGTTTCAATGAGCCCTCATTAGGGCTTAGTCTCCAGCTTCAGCTATAGTAATGAGAGCTAGCATTTCTACAGCACTTGAAAGTTTGCACAAATCACTTTACACATGACTTCATTTGATCCTCACAACCACCAGGGGCAGGAGGTAGTGCTATTATTGTCCCTATTTTACATATGAGGAGACTGAGGCTGACACAGGTTAAGTGACTTGTCCAGGGGCAACCCAACTGAGGCAGGATTTGAACTCAGGTCTTCCTGATTCCAAGTCCATTAACTCCAGTGGTATCAATTTCAAATAAAAACAGAGCCACTAATCTGTACATAAAGCATCCCTATTGGCTGCATCTTTACTAATTTTAAACTGTGGTGTTATATATGTTTTTATTTTAAATTTATATTTTATTTTGTTAAGTATTTTCCTTTTATATTTTATTTAATAGCTTCTTTTTATATTTTATTTAATATTTTAATTTTGTTAAATATCTCCCAGTTCCATTTTAATCTGGTTTGGGTTGCTTCTGGCTGCCCTCAGGTCGCATGTGGGTTCTACCCCTCTGCAATACATAGCTGCCTGTCTGTGTAGCATCCCGGTTACCTTCCTCTCAATATGCCTCAGCTTGTCAATGTAGTTCTTACAGTGTGGTGGCCAGAGTGGAACACAGCTCTTCAGCAGCTAGGGGAGAGGACTCTTCTGCCCCAGTACCACCACAGACCATGTTAGCCCCTCTGCTGGCTCTAGCTCACCCTGTAGACTGGTGGGAAGCAGGCAGTATGCCAAGGTGCCCAGATCTCTCTAACTTAAATTACTTGTTAGCCACACTTCCTCCCCATCCTAAACTTGTACTGACGAGGGTAGGACTTCACATTTACTCATTAGATTTCCTCTTTTGTCCCCCGCCCACCTCACTTCCAAGTCTGTCTCACTCAGTATTTGGAAAGGGCTGTACTTATGGCGAATTCATCCACCTTCATTCTTTTCTGTTGGAAACCCTCTCTGGACCAAGCCACCATCCTGTTTCCTTGGATAGAAAGGCACCTGGATCATTAAAAAAGGAATTCCCATCTGCTTTGCAGCTGTATCCTAAGGACTAGGACCTTTCCATTTGACTTGATACTGAAAACTCCCCAAAGTGTTGTCTTCCCCATTAGAGTGTGAATTTTGTGAGAGCAGGACCGTCTGACTTTTCCATTTGCATCTCTGGCACTTAGCAAAGGGATTTGCATACAGTAAGTGCTTCATAAATGCTTCAGTCATTCAGTGTTGATGAGGATGATGAATCATTAAGAGATCCCAGTTCTCCTTCCATCCCCAGAGTATGGGCATCCATACTCTCATCTTAGGCCTCTTCTGTTTTTCATCCCATGGTTTAAATTATAAAATATTTCTATGAGCATGGCTTCTAAATCTGTGTTTCTAACTTTGACTTCTTCCCAAGGCTCTGGCCTCTACATTTCCAGATATTATTAAATAACTAACTGTATATTGCACTTTACAAATGTAGCCAATGTATCCTTCATTTATCCTTAAAACAACCTTTTGAGGTCGGTACTATTGGTATTATAGACCACTAGGTGGCGCAGCGGACAGATAATGGCACCAGGTGTAGAGTCAGAAAGATTCATCTTCCTGAGTTCAAATCCTTCCTCCGAGATTTACTAGCTGTGTGACCCTAGGCAAGTCATTTAACCCTATTTGCCTGTTTCCTCATCTGTAAAAAATGAGCTGGAGAAGAAAATGGCAAGTCGCTCTAGTATTTTTGTCAAGTAAATCCCAAATGGGGCTATGGAGAGTCAGAAATGACTGAATAACAATAATTATTGGTTATTATCCCCATTTTATAGATTAGGAAATGAAGGTTCAGGGGGGTGATGTGATTTGTTAATTTTCATGAAGTTAAATAAATGATGCAAAAGGATTTGAAACAAAGTCTCTCCTGACACCAGGCCCAGTGTTACATGCTAGCTAACTAGGAAAGTTGCTTTTATCTCTAGGGGCCTTAGTTTCAACACAAATAAAATAAAGTAGTTGGAGTAAATGACCTCTCCAGTCTGTTCCCTCTTCATTATTCCCTCTGCAACTGACCTAGTTTAGAGCCTCATCTCTCACCTGGACTAACAGCCTCCCTGCCTCTAGTTTTGCCCTTGCTAACCTGCCTTCCATAGACCCCATTCATTTTCCTAAAGCAAAGGTCTTAACCGGTCACTGTCTGGCTCTAAAACCTTCAATGGCTTCCTTCTGCCTAGAGGATAAGATAAAAACTTAACTTGATGTACAAGGCCCTTCATAATCTGGCTGTAACTTGACTTTCTAGCCATATCTCTCCTTCCTCCCCTTCACACACTCAATGTTCCAACCAAACTGGACTAAAGAGCTGTTCCTTCAATTCCATCTGCTGCTTTCTGCCTCCACACATTCTTACAGTTATAACTAAGGATTGGTGCCTGGGGTCTGCCAAATTTAGGGGTGCTGGATTTTTCTTCTGTGCAGAAACAGAGTGGGGCACCTGGTTAGCAAGACTCACTAGTTACACTAGGAAACCACCAGATGCCGTACTGGTCAAGGCTCTTCCCTGAACCCACACTGAGGGGGTCTCCCTAGTAGCTACATTTCTTTCAGTTCCAATCTGCTTTGCACCCCCAGCTATGACCCATTCGCCTCTGCTCAGCTGCTTGCCCTAGGCTTGATTTCATCTCCTTATATGAAATCCTGAGATATTTGAGCAAGTTTCCTTCCTTAACTCATTACTCATGACATTTTGTCAGGACCTTCCCTCTTCCCCTATCACATTCCACCTTTTATCACATGTCTTTGTGTACATGTCTTAGCCTCCCTACCATGAGCTCCTTGAAGGCAAGGGACTGGATCACATTTTTTTTTTTCTATCTGATAAATACTTGCTGAATAGAACTCCACTGTACTGTATTCCCCAAAAGAAAGAGCACCAGACTATCCCACTGCCAGATTTAAAGCTGTGCTATGGGAAATTCCATTCCTATCCTTTTTATTTTTGGAGGGGGGAAGGCAGGGCAGTTGGGGTTAAGTGACTTGCCCAAGGTCACACAGCTAGTAAGTGTTAAGTGTCTGATACCAGATTTGAGCTCAGGTCCTCCTGACTCCAGGGCCGGTGCTCTATCCACTGCAGCCACCTAGCTGCCCCTATCCTTTTTCTTAAAGGAGAAAGTCCATTCCTTGGGGTGAGTCCATTGCTGATCCTCCTGGGCATGATGGGGTTACCACAGTGTAGCTTCTATGACTCCTGTTCACTTCTCACTCTCTTATCTTCACCTCTCCCTATGGACTGGCTGCTTCTCAGCTATCTATCTTCCCAGCTATATTCCCAGCTATTTTCACACTCCCACATCTCCCTCACCCTTCAAAATTCTCACTAGATCTTATCATCCCTGCTAGCTTATCATCCTGTACTTCTTTTCCTTTTCAACCTGAGTAAACTCCCGGATAAATCCGTCTATGCAAGGTGCTTCCATTTCTTCTCTTTTCTGTCTAAACCCTCTGCATTCTGGGTTCTGATCTCATCATTCCACAGAAATGACTCTGCAAATTTACCAGTATCTTCACTGACAAATCAAATGGCCTTCTTGACATCTCTGCAGCAGTTCTCCCTGCTGATTATGATTTCCTTCTGGATGGGCTCTCCTCTCTAGGTTTCATGACACTGTTTCTCTGTCTCTGTCTCTCCCTCTCCCTCCCTCCTCTTCCTCCTCCTCCTCCTCTTATCTGCCCAACCAAATCTTCTTCGGTTTACTTTGCTGGTTCTTCATCCAAGTCAAGTAGGTAACTATTTGGGTAACCCCTCAGGCTCTTTCCTGGTCTCCTTACTATCTCAGTAATCTCATTAGTTTTTGTGAATTCAGAGATCCTTTCTATGCATATTATTCCCGGACCTGTAAACTCAGCTCCTGCCTCTTTCCTGAGCCATATCACCTGAGTCTTTATATCACCAACTGCTTTTTGGACATCTCAAACTGGATATCCCTTAGGCAAGGAAGATGACAAATTAAAGAATTCATTCCCTGACCTCCTGTAGATTGCAGTTTAATAAATGTCAGGACCCGGATTCTTAAGATCATAAGATTTTGAGCAGAAAAGGAACTCCAGTCTAACCCCCTCATTTGCCCAAGGAATTTGAGTGACTTGCTTTAAGTCACACAACCAGGTCAGTAGCCTAACTCAGACCCTCTGCCTCCAGATCATGGTCCTTCAGCTACCCCTGACTGTCTTTTTTTTTTTTTAAGCAATCAGGGTTAAGTAACTTGCTCAAGGTTACACGGCCAGTTATTTCTGGGTGTGGTGCTGAGTGTCTGAGCCTGGGATTCGATCTCCAGGTCGTTCTGACACTGGAGCCGGTGCTCTTACTCGCTGTGCTACCTGGCCGCCCCACCCCCAACTGTCTTATTCGGATGTGGCATTCTCCCCAATTAATTCACTTCTGGTTGTTGTTTAGTCATTTAAATTGTGTCCGACTCCTCTCGACCCCATTTGGGATTTTCTTGGCAAAAACACCGGAGTGCTTTGCTCTTTCCTTCTCCAGTTCATTTTACAGATGAGAAAACTGAGGCCGAGAGCAGTTTGACTTGCCCAGGGTCACACAGCTAGTAAGTGTTTGAACTCAGGACTTCTTGACTCCAGTCCAACATTCTAGCCACTGTGCTACCTAGTTGTCTTAGGTAGGGAAAATTAGGTCCAGGGAGTCATCCCAGTTAGGCCAGAAATCTTTCCATCCCACTCTCACTCCAGACAGGTACCCTGGGAATGGTCATGGCCTGGATAGGGCCCCTGAACCCCATTACCTGGCTCTGGCGGCATTCTTCATCCTGGTGACTCCAGTCTTGCCACAGCTGCTTTAGCCTTCCCTCCCCACCCTGGAAGTTGTGATCTGAGCCATGCTTCATGTAGTGAATCTGTTTTAAGGGAGAGAAGTTGAGGGGGAAGGAGTATCAGAGCTAGGATTACATCCCTGGGGTTCAAGGAGCAAAAGGTGGGTGCTGGGGGTTGTTGTGCCCAAGGAGGGGGCCTAGTTCTAGCTCTACCTCTGGGAGACCTTCCCTGAGAATTCTTACCAAAAGGAATGGATCTCTTCCCCAGTCCTGGAGGACGGGTACTCTGACCTGTATTGCCTATTTGAGCAGAGTGGATCACATTTATCTAAGCATGTTACTATGCCCCTCATGGTATAGTTGTATTGTGGGTTGGGGTATAGGGGAAAAATGGAAGAGCAGTCCCCCAAAGAGTTCCAAAGTATTATCTGTAGGAATTTCAGGTTCCTACCTGCTATTCCTAGGAAGGTGAGCTCCCTGAGGGCAAGGCCCAAGTCTCTCTGCTTCCCCTAAACTCCCTGAGGACAAGGCTCTGGGAATATTTCTTTTCCTTAACATGGCATTCGAAGCCCTCCACAATTTGGCTGGTCAGTCTTATTTATCAATATTCTCCATGATACACAATATATTTCCATTAAACTGGCCTAAAGTTCTCATTCCTCTCCCAACTCTCCACCCCTAGTCCTGGCTGAGCATGG
Source organism: Petaurus breviceps papuanus (assembly GCF_028583685.1). Classification (NCBI taxonomy): domain Eukaryota; kingdom Metazoa; phylum Chordata; class Mammalia; order Diprotodontia; family Petauridae; genus Petaurus; species Petaurus breviceps. The sequence goes on along the minus strand of NW_027185782.1, from coordinate 1,952,371 downwards.
GACCGGCCTCTAGGGAGCCTGAAGGAGGGCTAGGATTTGGAGAATAGATGTAAGGCTGGGGAGGGCATTGCAAGCCAGGCAATGATATGAGCAAAAATTCAGAGGTGTGAATGAGGCAGGTCTGGTTAATGTGAAGATGATAGATGAAAAGTAGCTTGGGGACAGGAGGTAAAAAACTTAAGGGCCAGGGAACATTGAATGTCGACCCAGAGAAGAAAGGAGGCAGATACAAGCCTAGATCTATTCTTAGAGTAAGGTGGGGGGGACATGAATTTCAGAGGTCAGGAAAAGCTTCCTCACCTCCCCAGTCTTTTCCTCAGGCCTAGCATTGCTTTTTAAAAAGACCCAAATGTTTCCTCCCTCATCTGAGCTCAGGCTTAGAGGGACCATAGGAGTGACATTTTCCATTAGATCGTGAACTTCTCCAGGGCAGGGCCTGTCTTTTGTCCTTTGTATCTCCAGGACTTACTTAACATTGTGACTGGTATATGGTAAGTGCTTAATAAATGTTTATTGATTGAATGACTCTGGGGGGATGAGAAGGAGCTCAGAGACCTTTCTGAGAATAGGTTTGAGAAAGATCATAGGAAAAAGAGCTGGAAGGGCCCTTAGAAATCATCTAGTTTAACCATTTTACAGATGGGCAAATTAAGGCCCAGAGAAAGGTTAAATACATGGATATTAAAATTAGGGAGGAGAAAACAGGAAGCCCGAGGGACCTGAAGGGGGGCAAACAGATTTCACTTTTGCTTCTGCCCTCACTGTGTAGGGGTGAGCAGCCTTGGAGGGCCAGGCATCACAAGGAGAGAGGAGTCTTACCATCTCCAGAGCGTCATGTAGCTGGGTGAAAGATTCCTGGGCTTTGTGCTTTTTCTGGCGGAGTCTGCCCAGTGAGTGCTGGTATACCCGCTGTTGGAGTTGAGATGACAATGATCCCAGCCGAACAAAGTAGCTTGTCTGATGCCGGTCTGCCCCTGGGGCCAGGGCCCCACCTTCAGCTGCTGCAGCAGCCAGCTCATCTGTGGCCCAGAAAAAGTGTGGTTTAGGGGTACCTGTTCTGGGATGGGCACTATAGCCAATACTGCTTTCCAGCTCCCAGTCCTAAACCTCCTTGGAAACCATGGGAGTTGACTAAGTGTGGGGGAGGGAGAAGGTGTCACAGATGAATTTGGAAGAATGATAGTTATGGTGCTTAGAGCTACCTGAAAGGGTCTTCAGCAATCACTTAGGCCATTAGGGTCACCTAGGCCAACGGGGTCACCCAGACCCGTGAGGTCACCCAGGCTAGGCCAGTGGGGTCAAACTCAAGTGGAAAAAGGGGCCAGTAAACTGAACATAAGGATCTCTGCAGGTCACAGATGGCCATAGAAAGCCACATTCATATTGTCTATGTTCTAGGATAGTTGATTTATTTCGTTAAATATTTCCCAATCACATTTTGATCTGGTTTGGTTGTACTAGGGAGTGTTGCAGCATCAGGGCTAGCCCCAGGCCTCTGATCTAGTCTACACTTCTTGTTTTACATATGGGAAAACTAGGTCCGAAAGGAACAGTGACTTGCCCAGAGTCACACAGCTAGGTAATGAAAGAGCTGGGGTGAACCCAGGTCCTTAATCCCCTGATCTTTCCATGTGTACCATATATCTAACCCCAGCTCTCATGCTCCCATGGTCACCCCCAAACTCCAATATAAATCTGCTTCAGACAAGCTGGGTTCCTCACTAGTTTCTTCAGAGACAACCTGCTTATTCCCACCTCTAAGCCTTTCTTATGCTGCCATCACTGTGTGTGTGTGTGTGTTAGTCTTCCCACCACTGCTGAGAGGGATTTAGGCAAGAATTATTTCCCCATTTCAAAAAAGAAACTCAGGTAAAGACAGAAGAAAGGGCTTGTCTAAAGTCACACATCAAGTTAGAGCCTGGACCAGAACCCCAGTTTCCTGCTTCCCAGCTCAGATTCCTTCCTCTGCACTATATTTCTATCTCTTCTCAGACTCCTACAATCTTATTCTTCTCTTCTATCCCTCAACCTCATTTTACAGATGAGGAAACTGAGGCCCAGAGGGAAATGACTTGCCCAGGATCACACAATAAGTCAGTGTCACAGCTGGGATTAGAACTTTGGGTTCTCGCCCCATTTCTAGCCTTTTCCACTGTACTGCACAGTATTTCTCTCTTGAGTCAAGGGACCTGGATTCATATTTGGCCTCTGATGCTTAGAACTTATTGGTAAACCATCTAATCTAGCTGGGGTCTATTTCCTAGATGATATCTGAGGGCCCTTCTAGCTCTGGATCTGGGTTCCAATGATTGATGGAGATCCCTCAGGGTCACTGAGGAAATGGAAACTTCCTATGCCATCCTATACATGTGCAGGTTGCCCATATGGCCCTGGCCTCATTCTATCCCTTGAGGGGCCAGAGCTCTGGCTATTTATGGAACATGCTTGAGTCCTTAGTTATGAAACAAGAGACCAGTTTTGCGACCTTAGGCAAGTCACTTCCCCTCTTGGGACTAAGTTTCCCTGACTAAAAAGAGTGGATTGAACTAGATGATCCTTAAGGTTCCTTCTGACTCTGACAGCATATTCTAATATCCTACACTCCAAGGTTCTACAGTTTTCATAATTCTGTGATTTGAAGATCTTACGAGTTCAGGATGTGATCTAGTGGAAAGAACATTGAATTTAACGTTGGGAGACCCAGGTTCATGTCCTGGCTCCAGTAGCTGTGTGCTATTGTGCTAGCTGTGTGACCCTGAGGGAATCATTTTAGCCCTCTGCCTCAGATTCCTTATCTGAGGAGAAAGATTGTACTACCTACCTGATAGAGCTGCCATGAGGATCAAATGAGATAATGTGGTCCAAGTGATGATAGCTTGCATTTCTATGACACCCTAAAGTTTACAAAGGGCTTTCCTCATGAGCACCCTGTGTTAAGGGAGTATAAATTATATTATTCTCATTTTACAGAGGGGGAAACAGAGGCATTGGGGGGGGGTCAGGGAAAGTGGCCTGCCTAGTCTCAGACAGTGCTGGATCCAGCCCAGGTCATGGTCATCATTATTGTTGTCTCTGCCTGACCATTTCCAGGTCATGCACTGAAAGGTGGGTGGAAGGGATGGTTAGCTCAGGGCTGGGATCTCACCAAGTTCCTCATCAGTCATGGGTAGAAAGTGATCGATTAGTTCTTCAGACTTGTCCAGCATGGCATCCACACCGTTGGTCACCATCTGTCCCACGCGGGTGCCCATTACTGTGTCTACCCCACTGGTTACAACTGAACGAGTCAAATCCACACTCCATCGCCGACTTTTTTGGGCCAGGCCCACCACTCTTGTTACACTGTTGGTTACCGCGTCCTTGGCTGATGTCACCACCTTGTGAGGGGAGCAGTGCCATGCTTGAGATCCTGCTAAACCCTGGGAACTCAGATTCTCTCCTTCTCTCCACTACCCTGGACCTATCAGGTATTCGACTCCCTTTTCTGGATTTTTGGCTAGAAATCAAGATTCTTTGTCTGCCAACCCCTGACAGCCCCTATCAGCCCATAACCCCCTCCCTCTTTCTTCAGCTCCAAGGTCTCCAGGATCACAGGATTTAGAGGTCTAAGGGACTTTAAGGTCATTTAGCCTAACCAACAGATGAAGAAAACAAGGGTCAAGGAAGTCCAATGGCTTGCCAAAATCATACAGGTAATGTTATTAAATAGGAGAACCTGGGTCTGAATCTAGATTTGATTCAAAATCCAGGGGGCTTTCTACCCTCTGCCTTGATGCCTCTACTACAAAATTCTGGGCTGTGAGTTAGGATTCCTGAGTTTCTTTCTTTATAAGTCCTGGCAATTCATTACCCACCCTTACAACTCCCCAGGCCTCTAGGGTCTTCTCATTCCTGCATCAGATTCAAAAGTTGCAGGTTAAGATCCCATTTCCTTTCCAGCTCTTGTGTGCTATGGGACCTCAGAGAAATCCCTTACCTTCTCTTTTCCATCTCCTGAATGGGAGAAGTGACTCTTTCACTTTGTTCCCTTATGCATATTAGCAAAACTCATTTGTGTTTGTTTTCAGTTGGTAAAAATGGCACTTCTCTGAAGCCCAGCTCCAAAGCACACCACAGGAGAATGGGGTTTAGTCTCAGGCTTTCCTCAGCACAAGGACTCCTAATTCCCCCATCCTATGTTCAAACCCTGCCCCCTCTTGTGTCCCATCTTCTCTACGTGGCACAGCACCTCCCTACTTGTCCCAGAATACCTCCTGAGAGGGCTGCCGGAGGAAGGGAAACTTCTTCTCCAGCTTGTCCAGGCCCTTGCAGGCATATTCATTCACTGAAGTAACTGGAGAGACACAGACACATGCACTCAGGGGGAGATATATACTGAGCCAAGCACATCCATAGAGCTGGAGTGAGGGCAGGATAACTGTAGCTGTTAGAGGACAACCCTTGTACTCCTTTGGCAGTTAGAAAAGTTAAAAACAAACAAAACAATTGGTTAAAATTGGGAGTTATTAGGTAACAACATCCTCTCTTACCCACCCATTGCCCCTTGTATCCCAGAGCCCAAGATCTCTTTTTGTCCACAAGTGGGTAGTCTTCCCCCCCTCCCTTGCAATGGAAGTGATCTTTAAAGTGTTGATTGGGGTGGGAGTGGGGAGTGGTGGTGGCTGAATACACCTGTAATCCCTATTATTGGGGAGACTGAGGCTGGTGGATGAGTGGGAACTTGGGGGCTCTGAGCCGCAGTGTTTGCATGTTTGCACTAAGGCTGATGCCAGGATGAGGAGTCCCTGGGAGTGGGCAGTCACCAGCCCATCTCAGGAAGGGCAAACCAGGCCAGTTCAGAAATGGAGCTGGTCAAAGCTTGGAGAAGGTCAGTAGTGGGATGGAGCATGTGATTGGTTACTGCATTATTTCCATACTTGGTGAAAAAGGGAAACCTAGTCTCAGAAAAGGGAAAGAAGAGAAAGGAAAAGAAAAGAAAGCTGACTGCAAGGTATGTGTCTTGTCACTTGTCTCCAGGGACAAAAAAGGCTAGGCACAACTGTTTAAAGAGTCAGAAAGAGAAGAGGCAAAGAGACCCATGCTTTCCTTGCCCACACTGAGAGACTGACATGTAGACTCCGAGCTGGAGAAAGAGAAGTGGAGGCAGACGGAGAGACAGACAGAGCAAGAGGAAGCAGACTCTAAGGATGTTTGAATCACTGACTGCTCATAATGACACCGACCCACTTTTCTTCTCTGCTTCAGCTTCCCGAGCTTGGACTCTACAAACGAAATGAGCTACAAAAGAAGTCGTAGCAAGACTGGACAAATTGGTAACATGTCTATTACAGAATCTCCTGGTGAGTCTGACCTGTTTAGGGGAATTATTTCATAGAATCCATGCTTTAGGGCTGAAAAGGACCTTAAGAAATCATCCAGCCCGATCTTTTTTTTTCTCCATAGATGAGAAGAGGACAAGCCCAGAGAGGGGAAGGAACTTGCCTAAGGTCACACAGAGCTGGGATTCTGAACTTGGCTCTTATGACTCCAGTTCCAGTACTCAGGCAGCTGGCGAGGCAGTGGAGAGAGCCCCTGGAGTCAGGAAGACCTGAATTCAAATCTGGCCTCAGACACTAATGAGCTATATGACTCTGGGCAAGTCATTTAATAGCTTCTGTTTGCCTCAGTTTCCTCAAATGTAAAATGGGGAATGATAGGAGGGGATGATAATAGCACCTACTTCTCAAGGTTGCTTTGAGGAGATAATATTGGTAAAGTACTTGGCTTGGTGACTGGCACTTAGCAGGTGCTGAATAAATGCTTTTTCCCCCACTGCACCATGAAGTTGATATTTGAGCAGTGAAAGGATCACCAGTAATTCATAGATACAGTGAAATTGCGTCTTTTGAATTAGTTCCAGGGTGAACTGCTCCAAAAGAGCTATGACTACACACAGTAGGCTTACCTAGTCTCAAAATTACCTTTCTAATTCACAAATTGACCATGTCATTGTCCTGCTCAAAACATCTTTCGTGTCTCCCTGTTGCCAGAGTCCAAGTTCCTTCTCCAGCTTGGCATTCAAGACCTTTCAAAGTCTGGCCTTCAAGGCCTTTCACAATCCATGCCCCACTACTTTCTCCCTCTTTTCTCCTCCCTCAGCTTGGCATTCATGGCCTTCCAATACCCATTTATACAGATGGTGGCCCCAGGTCCTCTTTGTTTCTGCCTGCTGCAGTCCTGTTTTTCCTTGGATCGTTTGCCACCTCCTTCTCTGGGAAGCTTTTCTCCTGATTGCCCCAGCTAATAGCATTGTTTGCCTCAAGAAATGTTCTCCGTGCACTTGGGCTGGGTTTCTCCTGTGCCTTTATCATTTGTGTCGGGCTTATTTTCATGTGCCTATCTGGAGGGCAGGGACTGTGGCATTTTTCATCTTTGTATCTCTGGGGGTGTTGAGATGGCAGCAGATTGTCTGAAGACAGAGGGACAAAGGAATGGGCAGGAGAAGCAGACCCTGACACAGAGTAGGCACTTAGATGCTTGTCGAGTTTGAATAGACAGAGACAGATTCATACAGAGACAGATGCACAGAGGCTCCAAGAGACACAGAGAGTCTGAAAGACAGAGAGGCACAGTTCCTCTAGGGAAAGGGGGTGAGCTGAGGGGCTGGGACTTTCTGGGCTTGTGAAACCTAGGCAGCAGGTACTGTGGGAGCCAATTAGGGTTCAGAAGAAGCTCCAGGGGGCGCTCGGAGCTGCGGCTGAGAACGGACCCTCCCACCCTCCCCCTCCCACGGGGCCCAACTCTGAAGGTCACTGCAAATGCCAAGGTGATGTCTACTTCCCAAAGTAGGTTGAAGGTCACCTGTGAGCAGTAGCTAGCTGCCTAGCGGGGCCCCACATGGAGTACCCAGAGTCTTGTAGAATGACTTTTTTCCACCCAGAATCTCTTCCCTATTGAGGCTCTCCTTATCTCATCTGGGGGTCCCCTGCCCCTATCCTGCTCTTGGTCCCAGCTGCCTTTTGCAGGATGGGAGGGGGCATATTCATGCCTGAATGGGCAAGAGGACCCTGTCACACAGGCTAGTAAGGGGAATAGACTGTACAAGGGCAGCTCAGGGGAATGAATTACGGTGGCCAGGTCTGAGGTCTGAACAGAAAGAAAGGAGGCAGGGATCTGGATGTGTCAGGAAAGTGGGAAGAGCCTGAGTGTGCACACAAATGTAGAAGGAGCACACAAGCAGGTGTCTGTGTGTGCATGGTGGTGGAAAGAGATGAGGGCAGGAAGAGAGAGGGAGAAAGGAAGAGAGAAGGGGAGACGAAAAGGGAGAAAGAGGGGAAGAGAGTAAGAGAGGAGGGGGGGGAGGAAAGGGGGAAAGTAGGAGTAAGGAAACAGACCTTGTTCTGGGGGTCCCGAGTGGCCAGTGCTCAAGCATGGAAAACTGGTACCCTTAGGGTCAGTGGGAGAGAGAGAGGAGAGGGCTGAAGGAAGCAGTCAGACTCAAGAGGGACCCCTGGAGAAAAATGGGACAGGTCACTGAAGGTGCCCAGGAGGAGCCCGGATCCCAGGACACTCACTCTGTGGCTCCAGCAGGCTGAGGATGGGCTGGGCCTTCTGGGTAGCTTTGGTGGTTAGGCTCTGAAGGCTCCACTCAGCCACTTCACACAGGGAGTTTAGATATGGGTGTTTCTCCTTCACGGAGCTGTATGCGGCCGATGCTCTGGCACAGGTTGTACTGACCAGAGGCAGACTGGCTACTCGGCTCACCAGGTTCTGAAGGGAGAAGGCAGGAGAGAGACAGAGTCAGAGGCTCTGAGCTCCAGCACCACACTTGCCCAGGTGCTGAAAGTGAGGTTCTCACCGCCCCCCCAGCAGGACAGGGGGTTTTAAGACTATTAGTAGAAGAGCAGGTGGCTCTAAGTGAGAAGGGAGGAAGGAGGAAAAAAGCAGTTAATAGGTGCTAAATGCTTTGCAAATACTATATCATTTGATAGGAAAACTAGAGCTCATTCTGCCAAGGAGGATGGAGAGGACTGGCTGGAGGAGCTGAGACTCTGCTCCTTCCTGCTCCCCCAGCCAGCCTTTTGGGACAGCCACTCCTGGAAGTAATCTGGGCATTACTTACCTTACCCTGGGCCTGGGACTGCTCCTCCTCCTCCACTGGGGCAGGACAAGGCTGCTGTTCCTCTTCTTTTGACATGGTGGCCAAGGAGTCACCCTGGGAGACAAAAGGTTGGGTGGAGGCAGTTGGTATTGAGTGGCAAATTCATCCCCATGGTAGGATAATCAATTGGGTGTTGAGCAATGAGATCATCCTCATTGCTCCCATGCACTGAACAGTCTCATTCTTGAACCCCCTACCTTTTTAACTTTAAACTCCACAGTCAAGTTCGAGTCACATCCCTGAAGTCCCAGCTGGGAATCAAGAGACCTGAGACCTAGTCTTAGCTCTGCCTCTGATTCACTATGCATGACAATGGGCAAGCCCCTTTTTTCTGGGCCTTGGTCCCCTCTTCTAAAAAAAATGGGGTTAATCATCTTTGCTCCACCTAGAGAGACTGACTAGGAAAATGCTTTGGAAGGCATGGGGCTAGTCAATTGAGTTTTAGATCTTGTTTATTTGAAAAAAAAAAAAAGGATTTGAATGAAGCTCTTTATTAACTGTTATCTAACCTAGTCCAAAGCTCTGAACTGAGAGAGAAGCAGAGACAGAGAGATAGAGGGGGAGAGAGAGAGAGAGAGAGAGAGAGAGAGAGAGAGAGAGAGAGAGAGCTCTAGTCTGTCTTACTAGAGTAAGAGAGATTGCATACAGAACCCAGGAGGAAAAATACTAAGGTTCAACTTGGAGGTTGGGACTGTGGGAATGGAGAGGTGGGGGATGAAATGGAGTGGGAGAGGTTGAGGAGGGGGGTGGCTCAGAGAGTCTGACAGCCAGTCAGAGACAGGGCTGGGACTTGACCTGGACTTCTAGTCCAGGGTTCTCTCTATTGTATCTATCCTACTATCTCCTTGGGTTGGGACAGGATGTTGAATGATGTCTTGGATAGTGGTGACCCAAGGTATTTCCCAGAGACCATGGGCCCAGAGTTCCGTTAGAAGCCCAGGAAATGTTAAGGATATTCATTGGCCTTGGAGCTTCCAGAATCTGGCCTATTTAATATCAAGAGGCAGTTTGTGGCTTCCTGGTGAGGGAAAACTGGAAGCTGGTAGCCAGACAACTGTCTATGGGCATTGCATTTCCCTTTGCACCTCCCTCCCTCCTTGGCCCTTAGCTCAGGAAACTACCCATCTTGGTAATGAGAGGACATTGGAAGAGGAAGGATGGGAGAGAGGAGATGGGAGGTCTGGATAAGATAGTCTAAGGTAGGGAGAGAGGTCAGCAGATGTGAGGCAAGGTAAGAGGAAGAGACAAGAAGAGATGTGTTTATTGAATCTAGAATTTACAGCTGGAAGGACTATCAGGCGCCCATAAAATTGTCATTTTACATATGAAAAACCAAGGCTCTGACAGGTTGTGATTTGCCCAAGATCATCATCTGGAAAGTAACACAATCATAATTTGAACCCCTGTCCTCTGACTCCAAATCCTAGACTCTGGAAGAAGAGGAGAACTAGGCTTTTTTTTTTTTTTCTGAGGTGGGGGGGAGGGCAATCAGGGTTAACTGACTTGCTCAGGGTCACACAGCTAATGTCTTTTGGATTTGAGGTTGGATTTGAACTCAGGTCCTCTCGACTCCAGGGCCAATGCTTTCTATTCACTAGCTGCCCCAAGAGGGGTACTAGGGGAAGCCTAGGGGACCAAGGAAAAAAGTAACTAGAGACAGTCCAGGAGAAAGGAGGATAAGGAATCAAGCTGGGGAAGTCAATGGGGAAGGAATATGGAAAGCAGGTTGGGGACAGGGGAAGAAAGATCATCCACTGAGAGCTAGAATCAAACCTCAGAATCAATCCCTCCCCACACTTTACAAGTGAGGAAACTGAGACCCAGGGAGGCTCACCAAGGTAGCAAGCATCAAAAATGGAGTTTGGATTCTGGATTCTCTCACTCCCAGGCTCGGGCTTTCCACTGTACCACATTGCACCTAGGCACGGAGTGGGGGGGGGGGGGGCTGGGGGGGGTGGAGGCCGGTGGGGGTAAGGGCTAGTCTACCAAACTGCCGCTTGAGGGGCTTCCTGGGTGGGTGGGTGGGGAATCTCTGGGGCTCTGATCTTTGCCTTACCTCCCCCCTTCCCCTTCTCTGGGTGCTTTAGGTGAGTGATCTCCCCTTCTTTGGCAAGGGCCCAACTGGGTTTCCTGGGTCAGCCAAGTGGGCCAAAGGCCGCTTGGCTGGGCCATCTACCCACACCGCTTGCCCTCCGCCGGAGGTTCCCCAAACCCTCTGCCCTCTGCACAGGCTCTCGCACCTCACCCCCTGCTCCCCAAGGCGCCCTAAGATTCCATCCTTCCTCTCTCTGTACTGCCACAGTACTCCTTGCTGAACCGTACCCCTCCCGAACTCGCTCAGAGGACGCATCGGGTCTAGTACCTGCCCGGCGCCCCCTGAGGGATCTCCGACTTCCAGCGTGGCTGTCAGGCGGTCAGTTGGGTACTTCTGCACCTTCGTCCCCTCCGCTGCCCCCACCCCTGCTAGACCCCAGACTCAGCTCCCTAGAGCCTCGCGCGCTTTGCCAGCCTTATAGGGACTCTCTCCTCGGGCACCTTCCCCACTCCCACCACCTCCCAGCCCAAGGACAGCAAGGGGGGAGGGCGGAGCCCCATAGCCTGGCCAATCGGGAGGGTAGGATTGTGGGCGGGGTTGTTTCCCCTCCCCAACGCCCCCCACTCCCAGCTACAAGCCGGGCTTGCCCTTAGCCTTTAAGTTAACCCTCCTTCTAGTCCTTGGGACCGCCAGAAAAATGGGGCAAGATGTGGAGAGCTCCTTTTCGGGGGTTCACTGAGAAAACTTGAAAAAAAAAAAAACCACTGAAGTTTCCTGATTCTCCTTTCCTATTCTACTCTTTCAGAAAGCAACTGGAAAGGGAAATGGGGCTGAGAGAGGGGTCGAGGGTCTCCTGGAGTTACATGGTATAAAGCAGTGATCGAATTTGAACCTGAAACTGATCACAGCCCTAGTCGGAGTTAGTCCCGCGGTTACCTTGGCAATGGGGCAGTAGGGACGGAGACTTCCTCCCGTGGGGTTATCCTTCCTACGCTGCACTCCCCTCCGACCTGCCCGCGCCCTCCCCCTGCCCTTCCCCGAGAGAGGGGAAGACAGATTAGAAGGACTGGATTCAGCTCCTGCCTGAGGTTTCCCCCTCCCGCTCCTCCCCCTTTGCCTGGACACCGGGATGTTATCATGGAAACTGCACTCCTTTCCTATCCTCCCCTCCACCCCCCACAATGATTCTAAGGATAGAAGTTTTTCCAGGAATGTTGGGACAGCTCTCCGGACACCACCGGTCTCCTCTACACTGCACCTGGGAGTCAGTATTGCCGGCAATTCCTGAGAAAAGTTCTTGTCTTTGACTCTTCCCTTCTTTTCTTCCCCCTCCCTTTCGCTTTTTCTGTTTTCTGCTAGTTCTCTTTGTATTTTTCCTCTGGTCTCTCTGTGGTCATTATTTCTCCTCTTCAAACTTGTACTCCATCTAGGGAAAATGACTCACCCTAGTAAGGTTCTGGACTAGAGTAAGTCTCTGAAACATCACTGGGCTTGGCTAGCTCAGTGGTCCTTGGGCCCTGTGGGGCAAAGGTAGAGCCGGAAGGGCCACCCTGTGATTGGCAGGCTCAGATGACCCAGGAAAGTCATTAGACCTTTGCTACAGGTCACCCTAGAGGATGTCTGACTTTGGCCTCTATGCATGTGTTGGAGTAGAAGGAAGAGAAAATCTTGCTTAGGCCTGGAGGCCTCTCTCTGTTCTTCATGGCCCTGGGATCCCACACTGTAACAGATACAATTTAAGGAGTATCCTGAGCCACACCGGGTCCTTCTGCCCCACTGTCTCTTCTCCCCTGGTCTGCTCTGGCTATGAGGTTTTTTATCCATTTAGTGTCTCTGCAAAGTCTGTGATCTAAGCTATAGCTCTACCCTGTTCTATTATTTACTGTATGACCTTGGGTAAATCACTTAACCTCTCAGTTTAATTTCTCTCTTATCTTTAAAAGTAAGGAGGCTGGGGCAGCTAGGTGGCGCAGTGAGTAAAGTGTGGCCCCAGGAGTCAGGAGGACCTGAGTTCGGTTCTGGCCTTAGATACCCCCCCCACACACACACACACAAACTAGCCATGTAACCTTGAGCCAGTTACTTAACCGCAATTGCCCTCCAAAAGGCAAAAAAAAAAAAAAAAGTAAGAAGGCTATATTAAATGGCAGCATGACTTAGAGGACAGAAAGCTGGCCTTGGAGCCAGGAAAACCTGAGTTCAAGTCCATTTCTTGTCTTTTTTTTTGGTGGAGGGGGGAAGACAGGGCAATTGGGTTTAAGTGACTTGTCCAAAATTACACAGCTAGTAAGTGTTAAGTGTCTGAGGTCAGATTTAAACTCAGGTCCTCCTGACTTCAGGGCCAGTGTTCTATTCACTGTGTCACCTAACTGCCCCCCCATTCAAGTCCATTTCTGACATCTCCTGGTTGTGTGACCATGGCCAAGTCTTTTATGGACCTCTCAGGGTCCCAGGCAACTCTCTAAAACTATAATTTGCAGTGAAGGGGTTGACCCTATCCTTATATTAGATGATCTCAATGATTGCTTCCAGCTTTAAATCTGATGGTCTCTGGGAGGGGGAACACCTTAGGACAGAGAAGGGACCCAGTGCTTGATACCCAAGCTCATTCAGATGGAAGAATGGGAAGACAGATGGGACCTTGAAGAGACCAAACCAGTGGGGGAGCCCTGAAATGGGGCACTGGATGGCTGGGCCAGGTTGGGGGAATAATATACTTAGAGAAATACAAAGTTTAAGAAATGGGATGTCAGGGGCCATCTAATCCAAATAGTACTAATCCTCAGTAGAACATACTGGAGAGTGATCATCTAACCTCTCCTTGAAGACCTCCAAGGAGCAGAAACCTGCTCCATCTAAAGCATGTTCACCCCACTTGTGGACAGCTCGAATGGTTAGGATGCTGTTCCTGACATCAAGCTATAACTGGCCTCTTTGAAATGTCTACCACACGACTATAATCCTTCTTGCACATAACTGCTGTTGAGATACCTGAACACAGCTGTCATATTTCCCCTGTCCTTTCTTCTCAAGCCTCCTGAATTTCTTGTTCATGCTCCTAGGACAAGTATTTAAGGCTTTTCATTGTCTTGGTTGTTTTCCTCTTGCTAGCTTACTAATGTTCTTCTCAAACCGTGGTCCTCAGAACGGAACCCAGTGCTCCTAGACAAGACCTGAAGAGGGTAGAGGACAGTGGGATTATCACCTCCCAATTCCTGGAGACTCCACCCCTCTTAATGCACCCCAGCATTGAATTAGATTTTTTAGCTGCCAAAATGCCATGCTGACCCATATTGAGCTTGCAGTCCATTGAAACCCCCAGCTCTTTTTTAGACAAACCTTTCCACATCTTTTACTTGTAAAGTTGATTTCTCTTTGTACCCCAATAATGATAGATATTCAATGGGCTTGAATACTGCACCATATCTAATAAAATGAAATTCAGTAGCCTTGCACTTGGGCACAAAGAATTCAATGCTAAAAATTTAAGATGGGGAAGCATGGGTAGATGGCAGCTATTCAGAAAGGGATCTGGGGGTTTTAGCCAACTGCAAACTCTGTATGAGTCAGCAGGGTGATGTGGTAGCCAAAAAGACTAATGCAATTTACATTAGGAAGGGCATAGCTTCCAGGAACAGGGAGGTGATAATCCTACTGCATTCTCTTCTTAACAGACCTCATCTTGAGCACTGGGTTCAGTTCTGGGTCTCACAACTTAAGAAAGACATTGATAACCTGGAGAATGTCCAGAGGAGGGCAACCAGGGTGGTGAAGGCCCCTGAGTCCATGATACATGGGGATCTGTGGAAGGAACTAGACATGGTTAGCATGGAGAAGAGAAGGCTGGGGTGGAGAACCAGGGAGCTAGCTGTGTTCAAGTATTTTAAGTATTAAATGATTAATTAGTAAATTATTGGGTATTTTGTCATGTGGAAGAGGAATTAGACTTGTTCTGTAAATTTAGCCCCAGAAGATAGCACAGTGAGTGGAAGTTAGGAAGAGGCAAGTTTACACTGTGTCAGGAAAAACTCCCTAACAATTGTTGTTTGATTGTTTCAGTTGTATCTGACTCTTTGTGACCCCATTTGGGGTTTTCTTAGCAAAAATACTGGAGTGGTTTGCCATTTCCTTCTCCATCTCACTTTACAGATAAGGAAACTGAGGCAGACAAGGTTAAGTGACTTGGTCAGGGTCACACTACTAGTGTCTGAGGCAGGATTTGAACTCAGGTTTTCCTGATTCCAAACTCAGCACTCTATTCTCTGCACCACCTAGCTGCCCCTTCAATTAGAGTTGTCCAAAAGTGAAATGTCTTGCTTTGAGAGATGGTGGGTTCCTCTTCCTTGGAGGTCTTGAAACAGAGACTGGGTGTGTTATGATGGGGATTCTTTCATGTGTGGGTTGGATTAGATGGTTGCTGAGGTTCTTTCTAATCCTCCAATTCTGTGGTTCTGTAATTATATATTTATCATTGAATTTCACCTTATTAGATTCAGCCCTGCTACTCTAGTATGTCAAGGTCTTTTGGGATCCTGACTGTCATCAAGTATGCTAGCTCTCCCTCCCAGCTTTGTGTGATCTGCAGATTTGGTGAGCATACTGCCTATGTCTTTAATCAAGTCATTGATAACAATGTTCAATAGCACACAACCAAGCACAAGTCCTTGGCGTACTTCCCTGGAGACCTGCCACCTTAACAATGAACCATCAACAAGTATGAGAGCCTGGCCAGCCAAATGAACTGCATGATTGCTTAGTTCCCATCTTCCGTACTATTCCCAAGAATGGTATGAAGTATTTTATCAAAACTTTGCTAAAATCCATGTTAAAAGAAATCGACTTATCTACCAGTTTAGTAATCCCATCAAAAAAGGAAGTGGGGCTTGCCTTGATGAAGCCAGGCTCTTAGTGCTTACTTCTTCCTTTTTTAAATGTTTGCCAACCAGCTCTTCAAAGATCCATTCTAGAATTCTCCCAGGAATCTCTTTCACAAAATCAGATTTTAGCTTGCAGACTCTTTTCTCTTCCTTTTTTTTTTTTTAAATTGGGACATTAGTTCTTTCTCTGACTTGGTTATACCTCTTCCATTTTTCCATTATTTTTTCAGATGTCACTGAAAATGGCTCATCCATCATATCTGCCAGTCATTTTAGCACCTAAGGATGTAGTTATTATGGACCAGGTGACTTGAACTCATCATGGACAACCAGGTGTTCTGTTAAGATCCCCTTCCTTTGGTAAGCCATGGTACTTAGCCTGTCAACCCTTTTTGTTCTGCCCTTTACTGTGCAAAGGTCATTCTTCTGGGCAAAGAAAACAAACAGAAGGAAAAGAAGAACCAAACTATCTTTTTTCTTGGTTGTTAGTCCTATCCACCCCAAGCAAAGGTAATACCTTTTCTTTTGTAAGGGTGGAGTTGAAACCACTCTATCCCCACTCAATGAGAAGCCATATCAGTCCATCAATCATAGGCTTCAGACTAAATCTGAAAAGTCTTTGAAAGCCTTTCCATGTAACAAAATGACTTCAGAGGGAAGTCTATCCCTATTGGTTAAGAGATTTCTTTTTTTTAATTTCTTTTTTTACTTTTTGCTTTTTTTAGAGGGAGGAGGGCAGTGCAATTGGGGTTAAGTGACTTACCCAAGGTCACACAGCTAGTAAGTGTTAAGTGTCTGAGGCCGGATTTGAACTCAGATCCTTCTGACTCCAGGGCCAGTGCTCTATTCACTGCACCACCTAGCCACCCCCTATTATCCATATTGTTAAAAAAAAGAAAAATTTAAAAAGTGAAAAAATTATACTTCAGTTTGTACTCAGAGTTCACCAGTTCTCTTCCTGGAGGTGGGTAGCATTTTTTTTTATCATGAGTCCTTTGGAATTGATTTAGATTATTATATTGCACAGAGTAGCTAAGTCTTTCACAGTTTATCATTGTGATAATGTTGCTGTTACTATGTACAATGTTCTGCTTCTGCTCACTTCACTATGCATCAGTTTATATAAGTCTTCCCAGGTTTTTCTGAGAGTATCCTGCTCATCCTTTCTTATAGCACAATAGTATTCCATCACAATCATATACTGCTACTTGTTCAGCCATTCTCCAATTGATGGACATCCCCTCAATTTCCAGTTCTTTCTAACCACAAGAAGAATTACCTAGGATTTCAAGTTCCAGGGAGTGTAAGCTAAGATATAAAGAAAGTGGAGTCATTGTGGTATTCTAGCTAATCTCTCTGTGAAGGAGTGAACTTGGGAGCAGGAGTGGGAAGGAGAAGCCTCAGCTTTGGTCTTCTAACTAGGTCTCAACCCTTTAGCTGGAGGGGGACCCTGCAAGCTTCAAAGGGTCTGGAGAATGGTGAACTTGCTCTTGGTGTTCTAGCCACATTTTTTTTTTGGAGGGGGCAGAGTAGGGCAATTGGGATTAAGTGACTTGCCCAAGGTTACATGGCTAGTTTTTTGTGTTAACTGTCTGAGGTCAGATTTGAACTCGGGTCCTCCTGACTCCAGGGCCGGTGCTCTACTCACTGTGCTACCTAGCTGCCCCTCTAGAAGCATTCTTGACCAACTGATGACATTGTTTTCACTAGGAGCAAAAGACACACTGAATATAGATTCATTATAAGGCTTTACAAGTTGCCCAGTAAAGAAGTGACATCATGCCTAAGAGGAACTTTCTGAGCACCCTATGAGTGGGAGAATGATTTCCAGCATCCAGGAGCTTGGTGTTACTACTTTGTGACAGGTGCTCTCTAAGCCTGGGTTCTACATGTACATCTGGGAGAGTATGTCATAAACTTCTGGGGGATGTTTTGTACAAACTGTCATTAAACTGGATGACCTTAGTAAATACTCCCTTCTAAAAGGTACTTAAGGCTGACTGATTAAATTGATTCAACTGATAATCTTGAGGGGAAGTACTCTGGTGGGGGCTCAAGGTGACAGCATTAGAATATCACCCCTGACTCCTCAGGGTCAGCCTACAACCTTCAGAGAAATAGCCTTCCTCTGGAACATAAGTCCCATCTGTGAGAGTGGGAACTGACATAAGGATTCTCAGAACTTCTTTTTCCTCTCAATTTTGCTAAAATCAAGATAAAAACCAGACTCCTTTTCTTTGTTGTTCATAGTTTCCCTCACCAGTCTCAGCTATTTCTTAACTTTAGTACTTCTGACACTCTTGTTTTGTAGGACCATGATATGTTGTTGGAGCAGCTAGGTGGTATAATGGGTAAGGGGCTGGACCTGGAGTCAGGAAGACTCATCTTCCTGAGTTCAAATGTGGCCTCAGACACTTGCTGTGTGACCCTGGACAAGTCACTTGCCTCAGTTCCTTATCTGTAAAATGAGCTTGAGAAGGAAATGGCAAATCACTCCAGTGTCTTTGCCAAGAAAACCTGAGATGGACTGTATGATATTACTGAAAAACAGCAATGACATATTCATGCTCTCTTAACTGATCACGCTTCCATATTCTGTACATTTCTAATTCAATCCAAGTTGAGGAAAAGAGCTTTGGTCTGGAAGTCAGAAAACTTCAGTTCTAAATCTGGCTCTGCTACCAAATGACCAAATGACATTAGGGAAGTCCTCCCTAAGCCTCAGTTTTCACTTCTATGATATGTACCTATATCACAGGATGTTAGGGTTAAGGTAAAAATGAGATGTTAGCTGTTGAAAATGCCAGTGGCAGGCAGAACCAAGATGGTGGAGAAGCAAGAAAACATTCAGAGAGTTCCCCCCACTCCCACAACTCCTCCAAACAGATTTAGAAAACAAACCAGATCAAATACTGATTGGGAAACCCAAGAAAAAAATCGCACTCACTTTTTTTTTTCAGCGCAGGTCTATAAAAGGACAGATAGAGAGGTCTGAGGACACTGGGAATGGGTTTTGGCCAGGAGTATGTAGTGAGGAACATTCTAGCTTAGGAGGAGTAGTGTGCACCATGGCAGGAAGAGGTCCCAGATAGACCAGAGAGGTTCCTGAACTTGTGTAGAGTATAGTAAGACATGCCAACCTGCAACTCTGATGCTCATTACTCAGTTCTGGGTCACTTATTTAGGGTGAACTGAAGAGGATCCCTGGGCCTAGCAGTGGCATTCTAGGTAAGAAGCAGTCACAGGCCCTGTGCTATGTATCAAGTTCAACAGCAAACAGCACGTATGAAATTCGGATCCCACAAGTGGGTCTAAGGATGTACCAAAATGTTTATAGAAGTTCTTTTTACAGTGACAAAGAACTGGAAAATGAGGGAGTGCCCATCCACTGGGAAATGGCTGAACAGGTTATGGTATATAAATGTGATGGAATGGTATTGTGTTGTAACAAATGATGAAGGGGATGGTTTTGGAGATACCTCGGAAGACTTGTATGAAGCTGATAGATACATGGTAAAGTGAGCAGAACCAGAAAAACCATTTATACAATGACAACAAAATGGTAAAGACAAACAACTTTGAAAAACTTAGGAATTCTGATCATCGAAATGACCAACCATGATTCCAGAGGACTCATGATGAAACATGTTTCCTGAAGGAAGTATGAAGAAGAGTGTAGATTATTTTTGGATGTGTTCAGTGCAGAAATTTGTTTTCCTTGACTATACATGCTTGTAACAGAGATTTTGTTTTTGTTATCTAAATGGGGGAAGGGGTAGAAGGGAGAGAAAGAATTTTTGTTGATTGAAAAAAATTTTAATGTAAAAAAAGTAACCCAAGTCAGTTGTCGAGTTCTCTGTGCATCTACATGGGTGTCTTCAGGTAAATCCCTTTTCCCCCCTCCTAATTGGAATTATTTTCCTTTGTGCATCTAGAATTTCATTCATGTGCATGTCACATTCCTCCTGGACTGACCTCCTTTGAACCATTTTAGTCCATGGAATCCCAACTATCTTTCCCTTTTGTAACCTGCTTTCCAAAAATCTAGGGTTAATGTCAGATTAAATTTTTGTTTCTTCTCAATTATAAATCCTAGGAAGGAGTAGTCTCTTTCCCTAATAGAATACTGGACTTGGAAAGGACCTCAGAATATAGAACATAGAACATTAGCGCTGGACGAGACCTTAGAATTCAGGCCGGAGCTGGAAGGGAAATGAAAATATTGAACACAGACTATTGGAGCCATGAAGCAGAGCTTGGATTTCCATGTTGGCAAGGGCATCACTTTTCAGATAAGGGTTGGACTGGATAACTTAGGAGATCCCTTCCTTTCTGACACTAATTCTGGACCATAAAGCAGAATGTCAGAACTGGAAGAAACTTTAGAAATCACCTGGTTGGCTCCATTCATTTTTTAGATAGGGAAATTGGGATCAGAGAATTTTTTTCCCCTAGGGCTAAAGCTCATCTATCTCTCCTTTTCCCTTATGATCCCATATCTGTGGTTCTGTAATCCTCAGTCCCTAGAGAGGCGGCACAGGGCTGTGAGAAAAAATACTAGACTTGGAGGGAGGAGACCTCCATTTGATTCTCACCTGGGGTACTCAACTTAGCTGTGTGATCACAGGCAAGTTATTTAACTTCTCTGAACATCAGTTTCATTATCTGTAAAATGAGATAATAGTAACATTGATATTTATTTCATGGGGTTGATATGAGGATTAGATAAGGTGTGTCAAGGGCTTTGTCAAAATAAGACCCTAGGTCTAGAGCAGAAAGGGACCTTAGAGACAAATTGTTTCAACCCTCTCTTTTTATGAGAAAATTGAGACCAAGAGAGATTAAACAACAGGTCATAAAGGGAGTAAGCACCAGAGATGGGATTTGAAAGCTTTTTTGACCCCTGAGACAGTGCCCTTTCCCCCTTACCACACTGCCTCCCTAAATAATAATAGCATTTATATGAAGATTTGCAAAGGCTTTACAAACACCATCTCATTTGAGGAGTTAAATACTATTATTATTCTCATTTTACAGATGAGGAAAATGAGGCAGATAGTGACTAAGTAACTTGCCCAAGGTCACAAAGGTAGTAGTGTTTGGGGCTACACTTAAACTTAGGTCTTCCTGATTCTAGGTCCAACTCTCAACACCACACCACCCAGCTGCCTAAAAGCCCTTTGTAAACATAATTCCTCTGAGTTGTTGAGAAAATCTTATACAGGATGATAGGTTTAGAGCTGAAAGAGAACTTAGAGGTTATCTAGTCCTTCCTCTTATAGATGGGGAAACTGAGACCCAGAGTGATTAAATGACTTGTTCAAGGCTGTAATTTGTAGAGGAAAATTTGAATACAGGTCCCTATGTCCATCTGTCTGTCTCTGTGTTCTGTTTCTCTCTTTCTGTTCTTGCCTCTAACTCTGTCTCTGTGTTCCTCTACCCACGTCTTTCTCTGTCTTTGTCTATCTCTTTGCCTCTTTGTCTTTATTGCTGTCTCTGTCTCTGTTTCTCTGTCTGTGTCTGTCTGTCTCTCTGTGTCTCTCTCTCTGTGTCTCTCTCTCTCTCTCTCTCTGTCTCTCTCTCTCTCTCTCTCTCTCTCTCTCTCTCTCTCTCTGTCTCTCTGTCTCTCTGTCTCTCTGTCTCTCTCTCTCTCTCACACACACACACACACACACACACAGAGCAGAGGATGAAGTCCAGTTTGGGAATCCAGAGATCTTTGTTCTACTTTTGACCCTGACTCTGGGCCTCATTCACTAAGTGACTTAGAAGAAATCATTCCCTTACCCCTAGGTTTCAGTTTTGTCTTCTGAAAAATTATGGGGTTAGAATCAGAGGTATCCCAAAGTGGAGTGGCTGCCCTCCACTGGCAGTCTTCAGGCAAAGTCTGGAAGACCATTTTTAGGTATTTTTTAAAAATTGTCATGCACTAATTCCCCCCCCCCCTTCTCCTCCCACTGGAAAAAGTAAACAAAACAAAACAAACCCTGTATCATATAAGCTTAGTCAAGCAAAACAAATTCTCACATTGTCCACATCCAAAAATGCATTTCTCATTCTACATATCAATCTATTACTCTGTTTTGTGGTAGATAGCATTATTTATAATCAATCCTCTGGTATAATTCCTGATAAGAGCTCTGAATCTTTCAGAATGTTTGTTTTTGTAATGTCGATGTTAGAGTATAAATTCTTCTTCTCCTCCTCCTCCTCCTGTTATTCTGCTTGCTTTAACCTGCATCAATTCACACAAATCTTCCTAGGTTTCTTGGAATCTCTCTCTTCATATCTTATAGTACAATAATATTCCATTATATTAATATACCATAATTTTTTCAAGCATTTCCCAATTCAGGTTACACCTCCCTTAGCACATAGTTCTTTGCCACTACAAAAAGATCTGCTGTAAATATTTTTGTACATTTTATACCTTTTCTTCTTCTTTTTGGTTTGTTTTAGGTAAAGGCTTTGTAGTGGTATAGTCAGGTCAAGGGACATGCACAATTTAGTAACTTTGGGGGCATAATTCCTAATTGCTTTCTAGAATAGATGGACCAATTTCCAACTCCACCAAGAGTGTACCAAGGTACCTGTTTTCCTGAAGCCTCTCTATTTGTGATTTTCTTTTTTTTTTGTTACCTTTGCCAATCTTATGGGTATAAGATGAAACATCAGAACTCTTTTAATTTGCATTTCTCTATTAGTGATTTATAGTGCTTTAAAAAAAATATATGACTATAGATAGCTTGAATTTCTGTCCTTGAGAGCTGCCTGTTCATATCAGTCAACCATTTATGAATTGGGAACTGGCTCTTGTTCTTATAAATCTGAATTAATTCCTTATATATCTTGGAAATGAGACATTTATCAGAGAAACTTGCAGTACATTTTTTTTCCTTCCCTGTTAACTGTTTCCCTTCTAATCTTAGCTGTATTGGATTTATTTGTGCAAAAACTTTTAAATTTTATATAATTAAAATTGTCCATTTTATCTTCCATGGTCATCTCTCTTCCTTGTTTATTTATTAACTCTTGCCCTGTGCCTAGATCTGTAAAGATAATTTCTTGTCTGTTCCTCTAATTGTTTATGATGTAACCTTTTATAGCTAAGTCATGTTCCCATTTGAAGCTTACCTTGATGTATAGTGTGAGATATTGGTCAAAACCGAAATTTCTGTCAGTTTGCATTCCAGTTATCCCAAGAGTTTTTGTGCATGGTTAATCTTTCCCCTAGTAGTTGGAGCCTTCTGTATGTTATATACCTAATCTTTAGTACATTGTGTACCTAATCTCTTTCGCTGGTTGATTGATCTCTTTATTTTTAACAGTACCAAATTGTTTTGATAAATACTTCCTGTAGTATAGTATGAGATTTCTGTTGAGATTCTTGACCTTTGTTGTTCCAAATGAATTTCATTATTACTTTTTCTAGTTCTAGAAAATAATTCTTTGATAGTTTGATTGGTGTAGCACTAAATAAATAAAATAATTCAGGTAGAATTAAAATTTTATTATATCGATCTGACCTATCCATGAGCAATTCATTCACTTATTTGTCTTTTAGTTCTGTAAACAGTGTTTTGTATTAGTCCTATAGTTCTTTTGTGTATCTTGGTAGGTAGTATAGTTCATGTATTCTGTAGTTATTTTAAATGGCATTTCTCTTCCTATTTTTTCCTGCTGCATTTTATTAGTATGATGTAGAAATGTTGATTATTTGCATGAATTTATTTTATGCCCTGACACTTTTTTTGAAGATATTAATTAAATTATTTTTTGTTGACTCTCTAGAGGTCTCTAAATGATGATAAATACTAAAATATCATCCTTCAAAATGGCAATTTTTGTTTATTAATATATTAATGTATTAATAATATATTATTATTCATTGACTGTACTTGCTCTCTTAACCTTTGTTTATGTCATTGTCATAGGTTTCATTTTTAGCACTATGTCAAATAGAAATAGTGGCAGTGGACAGGTGTGCTTCCCTCTTGATCTTATTGAAAAGTACTCTAATTTAATCCCTTAACATATGTGTTACATTTGGTTTCTAGATTTATACTATTTAGCATATTAAGAAAGGTACATTTATTTCCATGTATTCTGCTGTCTTTTTTTTTAAAAACAAAAATAGATGTTATGTTTTGTCAAAAGCCTTTTTTGCATTTATTGGTATAATTATATGATTTTTGTTCTTGTTACTAAAATCATGTTTATATTTTCCCTAATACTAAACTAACCCAGCATTTTTTGTATAAATTTAGCCTAGTCATACTGTATCATTTGTGTGATATATTGCTGTAGCTTCTTTGCCAATATTTTATTAAATTTTTTTCATCAATCTCTATTAGGGATATTGGTCTTTAATTTTCCTTCTCTGTTTTGACTCTCTCTAGTTTAGATAACAAGAACATATTTTTGTCATAGAAAGAATTTGGGAGGATCTCTTCTTTTACTATTTTTACAATTTATATAATATGGAATTAATTGTTCTTTGTATGTTTGGTAGTATTTGCTTATGAATCCATCTAGTCCTGTTGTCTCTCTTAAGAATTCATTTCATGGCTTGATAAATGTCTTTTTCTGAGTTTAGATTGTTTAAAATTTCTATTCTTTGTTCTTTTAATTTAGGTTTTGATAATAATAAATATTCATCTATTTCCTTTAGGTTGTCAGTTTCATTCGAATATAGTTGGGCAAAATAGTTTCTGAAAAACTCACAATTTCTTTTTTGTTGTAAATTCTCACTTTAATTTTTTTTTTTTGGAGGGGGGAAGGCAGGGCAATTGGGGTTAAGTGACTTGCCCAAGGTCACATGGCTAGTAAGTGTTAAATGTCTGAGGTCAAATTTGAACTCAAGTCCTTCTGACTCCAGGTCCAGTGCTCTATTCACTGTACCACCTAACTGCCCCCACCTTTAATTTTTTATGGTGGTAATTTGGTTTTCTTCTTTTATTTCTTAAAATCAAATTAGTTTTATCTACTTTTGGCATTTTCTCCTTAAAATCAGCTCTTGACTTTAATTGATTAATTTAGTGGTTTTTAAATCTCAATTTTATTAGTCTCTTCCTTGATTTTCAGAATTTCTATTTTGGTGTTTAATTGGGATTTACATTTTTTTTTGTTTTCTTGGTTTTTAGTTGCCTGCTTAATTCATCAATCTGTTCTTTCTGTCTTCTGTTTATGAAAATCTTTAGTGATATAAATTTTATTTTAAGGATTACTTTGGCTATATCCTCAAAATTTTGTTATGTTTTTTTTTGTAGTCATTATCTTTGATGAAATTGCCTATCATTTCTATGATTTGTTCTTTTACACACCAATTCTTTAGACTTGTTATTTAATCTGCAGTTAATTTTTAATGCATTCTTCAGTGGCCTTTTACTTAATATAATTTTATTGCATCGTGGCAAATAAAGGAACTATTTCTTATTATTGTTTTTCTGCTTTTGTTTGTGAGGTTTTTAAATGTCCTAATACATGGTTAATATTTGTAAAGGTGTCCTGCACAGTCATATGTGTACTCCCTTCTATTCCCATTCAGTAATCATCATCAGTATAGATTTCATACTTTTCAGAGATTCTATTCAGGTCCTTAACTTCTTTTTTGCATATTTTTTATTAGATTTATCTAGCTCTTAGAGGGGTATATTGAAGTCTCTAGTGTGTGTGTGTGTGTGTGTGTGTGTGTGAGGTAATTGGGGTTAAGTGACTTGCCTAAGGTCACACAGTTAGTGTCAAGTGTCAAACCAAATATGAACTCAGGTCCTCCTGACTTCAGGGCCAGTACTATATTCACTGTGCCACCTAGCTTCCCCCCTATAGTTTTTACTGTTTATTTCTCCTTGTAACTTTTAAATATTTAGATATTGTGACATTTGGTACATATATTACATTCTGAAATGAATTCATTGTCCATGATACCTTTCAGAAAAATGTAGTTTCCCTGTTTATCTCTTTCAATCAAGTTTATTTTTGACTGCTGCCTTCCTGAAATTATGATTTTCATCTGTGCCTTTTTTTCTTAACTTTAGCCGAGGCATAACAGATTTTGCTTAAACTCCTTATTTTAACTCTGTGTGTCTTTTATGTTATGTTTCTTGTAAACAACCTATTATTGGATTCTTCATTCTAATATAGTCTATCCTTTTAAATTTTATGTAAAAACTCTTTTTGTTACTTTGTTTTGATATTTGCTGTTGTTTCCAAACTTCTATTTGATCCATTCTAATTTTTAGAGAGTGTTATTTGGGTAAGATTTTTATACCTCTTATGTTAAGCTGTTAAAATTATCTTTCCAAGTCTCTCTTCCATAACTCTAATTTCCTTTCCAATTCTTTCCTCAGTCACTCATTTCATTTGTCATCTTAAACTATTTCTTCTAGGAATTTTAATTGCTTTTATGGGAAAACTGTTTTTCTCTGAAAACTATTTCTCTCTCTCTCTCTCTCTCTCTCTCTCTCTCTCTCTCTCTCTCTCTCTCTCTCTCTCTCTCTCTCTCTCTCTCTCTCTCTCTCTGTCTCTCTCTCTCTCTCTGTCTCTGTCTCTCTCTGTCTCTGTCTCTC
>NW_027185782.1:1916026-1926651 GCF_028583685.1 Petaurus breviceps papuanus | reverse complement strand
CCCCATCTTCCCACTTTTTGGTGCATGTTGAGTTCCTACTCCTTGCATGGGCCAGGGTTGCAGATCTCTTGAATGGGTATCTGAAGTAATCTTGCCGAAGCCCTTTCCTTGTAGGGTTCCTTCAC
The DNA here is from genome assembly GCF_028583685.1 of Petaurus breviceps papuanus. Lineage (NCBI taxonomy): Eukaryota > Metazoa > Chordata > Mammalia > Diprotodontia > Petauridae > Petaurus > Petaurus breviceps. The sequence continues at coordinate 1,926,526 of NW_027185782.1, read as the reverse complement.
CAGGAAACCTCCAGGGACTGCTGTAAAGACCTTTGAGGGATAAAGCCCTCTTTTGCCCTAGGAGTCTAAGGTCTCTCCTTCTCTGTGTATCACACTGAGGCACTTTCCTTCACCCTTCCCTTCCCCCCCAATGCATCAAGGTTCTCCCTCCTCCACAGATCAGATTGAGTTGAAGCCTTTTTCTTCCGGGTGAGGTAGGGGGTAGGGGGTGGGTGTCTTTATTTTGCCCAGGACTTTCAGGTTGCCCCTCTTCTGGAGATGGAGTTGAGACCCTCTTCTTTAGAGTGACTGTATTGTGTCTCTTTTCTTCCACTAAAGATCCACCAAAACCCCCTCCCACAGGGATCTGAATCACAGTGACCCTGACAAAAAGGCTGAGTTATATGGTAGTTGGTGGTCAGGGTTGAGTTGTGTAGTGGTGAGGGGTAGCTGAACTACACTGCTCCCTTTTATTCCACCATCTTAGCTTTGTCTCCTGTATGCTTTAGAGGTGATTCTTTTTTCAGGTATGGGTTGATTGGATGGCTACTGAGGTCCCTTTCAATTCTTTTTTTTTTTTAAAGCAATCGGGGTTAAGTAACTTGCTCAAGGTTACACGGCCAGGTGTTTCTGGGTGGGTAATAAGTGTCTGAGCCTGGATTTGATCCACATGTCATCCCGACACCGGAGCCGGTGCTCTTACTCGCTGTGCTACCTGGCTGCCCCCCTTTCAGTTCTTAAATGCTACAAAAACTACTGTGTAATTATGTGAGTGATATTTCAATCTTAAAGTCCCCTACTTTTCTATTGAGAGGAGGGAAGTATATTTCACTTCCTTTTCTCAGAGGCCAAGACTAGTCATTGCAATTAATCTAAATCCATTTGTCTGGCTGTCTTTCTACAAAACTCATTATCAAACTAAATAGAATTCTTGTTTTTTTTTCCCCCACCTTAATGAAATCATATAAGGAAGGCAATGATCTAAAATGAAAAGTGGAAGAGCAGGTTCCTTTCTACAATGGGAGAGGAAGTTCTTTGCTGGGAGGCTCCTCACAATAATGTAATCACAGATCAATGTAATCACATCTTTCATACTATAATTTTTAAAAATGTGATTGGGTTAGGTGATTCTTAAGGTTCATTTCAGCTCTCACATTCAATGTCAGAATGTTAGAAAGTCTCAGACATTTTATTGGCTACATGTATACACAAAGATGTATACCTATACATGTATATGTACACACACACACACACGCACGCACCCATACATCGGGAATGTGGTAAGCAAAGGGAAGACAATAACCTTGAGCCAGCACTTGGCTTACTTTCCTGTGCTTTCTCCCTTCTATTTCTTTGCTTAGAAAATCAAGAAGAATCTTAGGGTTGAGAAAATTGGAGGACCTCAGACCCAAAGAGTGCTTGGCAGTTTGTTGGGAGGGCATCTTCTAAGCTAATATTGATTGGGTATAGTATAGCAATAAGACATTAAGCAGAAAATAACAAGGAATTTCTAATCCTAAGTCAGAGTGAGGTTTCTGACATTGGTGTCAATGGTGAGTGGAAGTGGAGGTTAAAAATTGACTTAAAGTTTGTATGCATTTTTTTAAACTGAAGGCTGTTCTATGTTCCAAGGAACTTGGCTTTTGGGATGAAGAATATTTTTTTGAAGAAGATATGTCTATTATAGTCAAGGCTCTGAAAGTTGAGTTGTGGAAGAAAGAGCTATTAAGGGTTTTCCTCTAGCTGTGGCACTTTAAAAGTGCTACAGCTAGGCCTCTGGCCTTTAAGTTGAAAGATAAGAGGTAGAACCCACGATTCCTCTTATGAAGAAAGGGATGGTGCCTCAACTGAGGACTCCAGCTGAATCTAGAAGCAGAATCTCATGTTCAAAGAAGCTATCCTTTGTAGTGACCTGCAGAGATAACAAGACCAGTGAAGCACCATCAAGCATCAGCCATGTAAGATCAGCAGGAAGCAAGAGGCCTGTTCACTGAATGGGCATTACCTCACTCTACATGAGTACTTGAAAAGGCCTTAACCTAAAAGGGCCAGTGTCTCTCATTGCATCCTGGACCATCTCCAGTCATCCTGATGAATATCTGGTCACTGGACCCAGATGGCTCTGGAGGAGAATGTGAGGCTGATGACCTTGCACAGCCCTCCCTCACTCAAATCAAAGTCAACTGCAAGTCATGTCATCATTTCCCTGATGCCATGGCGTTTCCTTGATGCCATGGCATTTCCCTGATGCCATGGTCCTCTTTGAAAACGAAGGACCAACACAACACAGTCATGTTTAACATGACCAGCAGAGCCCTAGTGGAGAATGAGAATCAGGTGTAATATCATTGGCCCACCCCCACTTCCCAATGCTTTTTGCTTTTTTGGAGGGATAAAGGTAGGACAGTTGGGGGTAAGTGACTTGCCCAAGGTCATAGGGCTACTTTTGTGTTAAGTGTCTGAGGCTGGATTTAAACTCAGGTCCTCCTGACTCCAGGGCCGGTGCTCTATTTACTCTGCCACCTAGCCGCCCCTTCCCAATGCTATTCAAAGCACTGGAAGCACTGTTGATTTTTTATGGCTTCCTGACTCCCTCTCCCCTGCCCCCCAAGACAGTGTCTGTCAGAGGCAGGGTTTGAACCCATGTCTAACCCAGGTCTAGCAGAGTTCAAAGCCTTGCTCTCTAGACATTGCTCTATGTGGACCCATAACCCTACAGTGTTCGATGCACAAATTGCCTCTCTCCGCATGTGCCCTAGTCACATGCTTTCCACGTGGACATCCCTCCCTATGTGCATTCTGTTCACATGCACTCCATGAATACGTGTTCATTTGCCTTACTAATGGTATGTACATTTGTAAGAGAGTGTGCCCTAGGCTTATGGGGGAAATGGTCTAGTGCTACTTTTCTCACTGCTTTTTTATCAAATGCCTTTGAGTTGAATTAATTGCTTCCTCTGTCTGACTAGTAAAAGTAAACACATGGGTGGGAGTTTATGAGCTGCAATTTGGAATGGATATGAAAATACAGAATTGGTAGAGCCTGGGGTAAGCTTGTTTGGGGCGTGCATGTTGGTTCAAGGGTACTTGCAACTGGTGAAGAAATTTTTTCTATTTATTTACTGGCTACAGAAGTCAGAGCAATTTATTTTTTAAAGTCACTGCTCCATTTAGTTTAAACGTACCCCAAGATCCAAATTCGAGCTGAAATCCACTGGCCCAACTGTAGGGGAAAATGATCTTGATTTTAATAGAATCTCAGAACTAGAAGTGACTTCAGGGTTCATCTTATTAATCTTGTAAGAATAATCCTTTTTACAACATTCATTCAATTATTCGACAAACATTTATTAAGACCCTACTATGTGCTAGGTACTGGCACTACAAAGAGGGGGGAAAAAGGAAATTGTTCTTGCCCTTAAGAAGCTTGCATTCTGTTTGGGGGTGGGGTGGGGTATGACATGCACACAGATAAGCAAATACAAGACAATTTGAGGTGATAGAAAACAACCAGCAACATGAAAGGGGAGGCGGTACCTCAACTGAGCCCACTAAGAATCTACAGATTCCAAAAGTTGGAGGAGAGGAGGGAGTGCATGCCAGACCGGGGTAGCCTATGTGAAGGGCACAAGAATGGAAGATGAAAACAGGAATTTGGGAGAAATATAGGATGCCAGCTTGACTGGAATTGAAAATGCCTTAAGGCATGTGAAATCATCCTGGAAAGGTGGCTTGAATGGAGGACTCAAAATGCCAGGTACTGTATATTAGCATATGAGTAACAGGGAGCCACTAAAGACTTTTGAGCAGGAGAGTGACAGTGTCAGAAGTGTACTTTCAGAAGATGATTTCAGCATCTGTGTGTATGGTGGATAGATTAGAGAGGGGACGAGACCAATTAGGGAAGTGGCCATTCAGCTTCTGCTAGGTCTCCTGTGATGGAACATCTCAGCCTTCAAGGAGGCCCATTCTACTTTGGAACCCTCTATTAGGAAGTTACTAAGCATTTATTAAATACCTACTATATGCCAGGCATCAAGGTAAGTGCTGGGGATACAAAAAGAAGGAAAAGGTAGTCCTTGCCCTCAAGGAGCTCACAATCTAAACGCACAGAAACCTGCCTCTCTGAAAGTCTCCCACATAACTCCTACTGCCTGAAAAAAGTGAGGCTGCTTGGGCCATTGTTTCCATGGAGACACCATCTCCTTATGAACACAAATGGCCAAATGAGTAAGAACCATCCCTCAACAATCTCCCTTTATCTCTGTTTGGATACTTATTTCCTATGAGAGCTTACATCTCCAATTAAAATGGAAGAGGAGAGCAATCCTGCTGACTGGCAAGGCTTTGCAGTGGTACCGAGCAAGAGACACTCAATCAATATTGATGGAATATTTATAGGTCAGAGCAGAGGAGGGTGGTGCAGGCTTAGTGGACAGTGGAGCCTGGGTCTGTCACGTTTAAGGGCCCTGGGGCTGTGGACAAGGGGAGAACCTTTGGTAAAGCTTTGCCTGGGGCAGATGCTGGGGTGTGAGTTCAGGCTGATGACTATGTGGGTGGGTACATAGGGGAAAGCTGAGAAGGTAAAGCCTTATGTTGTGGCCCATAGGACCTGCTGCTTGGGACAGACCGTTTTCTTAGCCACCTCCAGGAGCTTCTGGCCTGCTTGGTCTTTGGGGCTATCACAGAGAGCCTCATCCTTGAAGAACATTTTGTCCTGGTTGTTCAAAAGCCAGTGGTAGAGACCACATAGCTTCTCATCACATTTCCAAGGATTCTCTGAGAGATCAAATCCAACCTTCATCTGCCCCACCTTATCCAACAGCCCATCGGGGACCTGTGCCAGCGAGTTGTTGGACAGGTCAAGCATATCCAGCTCACCCAGGGTGCTGAAGAGGCTGGAAGGTAATTTGCTTAACCTGTTTCCCTGGAGGAAAAGGTGACACAGGTGTGGTGTAGCAGAAAAGGTGACCTCGGCCAGAGTCTGGAGCTGGTTGCCCTCTAGGTGAAGCCTTTCCAGGTTGGGGAGGCCCTTCAGCAGATTGGGGGGCAGCTCTAGCAACAAGTTATCAGATAGGTCCAGGGTCTGCAGGGTGGTAAAGTTAAGGAGCAGATCTGGGGGCAGCTTCTGGAGTTGGTTTGCAGACACATCCAGCCACCTCAAGGCCACCAGTCCCTCCAGCCAATCCACTTTAAGAGTCTCTAATCTGTTTCCTTTCAGCACCAAGGAGTGGAGGGCTCCTGAGTTTCTGAAGAGTCCACTGGGTAGCTCAGATAGGGTGTTGCCTGTCAGGTCCAGCACCTTCAGGGCGGGTGTGGGTGTCAGGAGCCCAGAGTTTAAATGGTTAATCTTGTTGCCAGCGAGGTGCAGTTCCTTGAGATTAGGGAGGCCCCTGAGGGCATCACTTGAGAGCTGTGAGAGGTTGGTATATTCTACAAAGACATAAGTAGTATCCACAGGAAGGCCCTTGGGGAAGCTGTCCAGGGGGCTACAGGTGGCTGATGTGCCATTGACTGGCGTGGTACAGCTGCAGGCCTTGGGGCACTGAGGAACCCCTTGCCCCAGAGATGGGAAGAGCAGAAAAAATAGCAGCAGCTGTGTGGCTAGGGAGCTACCCATGCCACAGGCAGCCAGGCTGTGGACACAAAGAGATGGGTCACTACTTGGATGTGGGCAATCTAATCCAAATCACTTAGATTCTCTGGGCTTCAGAACAGGGATAAAGCAAGGGGGTAAACCAGTGATCACCTGAGCTTCCTTAAAGTTCGAAGAACTTTAGCAGTCACTCTCTAATAGCTTTTCCCACCTCCACTGTCTCCCCTTCTAAGCAACACTTCACACTTGTCCCAATTCTTTTCTTTCCAAAAGATCTTGTTATGACACTGCTCTGTTTAAAAATCTGACATTCAAGGCCCCACTCCCCTCCAACCTGGAAACACTTTCCCTTTCCAGTCTCATCTTACATTGTATGTTCTAAGGTTCATTCCAGAGGACCACAGGATTTGAATTAAAAGGGACCACAGAAAGCACCTGGAGCAACACCCTCCCTTTCTGTATGAGCAAATGGGACCCAGGGCGCGAGTGACTTGCTTGAGACCAAATGCCAGTTAGTGACAGGGGCAGGCACTAGAATGGAGGTCCTCTGATTCCCAATGAAGAGAGCCCATACATGATATGGCCTCTGACATCCCACGTTCTATGTTCTTTTTTTTTTTTTTTGCTTTTTGGAGGTCAATTGGGGTTAAGTGACTTGCCCAAGGTGACACAGCTACTAACTGTTAAGTGTCTGAGGCTGGATTTGAACTCGGGTCCTCCTTATTCCAGGGCCGGTGCTCTATTCACTGTGCCACCTAGCCGCCCCATGTTCTATGTTCTAACATCCCGAGGTCCTGTCTAATTGTGACACGGGACTCTGTAGAGCCTTTTACAATTCTGCCATTTTATGAATATATTGAATTTGAACAGATTCTATTCAAGAGAGAGTGAGAGCATTCCTGTGAGCAGCTCCTTCCTCCAAAAGTCCCTTCCCAGGTTCAGCATTGCACATTGTCTCTCTAGTCCAAGTTGAGTTTCTACTCCCTGCTCTCCCCACCCCCCAACATAATTTGGAGGCTCTCATCCTTCTTACCACTGACCCTAGTGTCTTTGCTCACATTCTTTTTCCTTCAGTCAGAATGTCCACCTCACTCCCCTTTCTTCCCAGCCATAGTCTACCTGAAGCATCACTTTCTTCAGGAATCCTTTCTGCTAGGCTCCTCAACTGCTAAGGAGACCAATCCAGTCTCTCCATTTTACAGGAGAGGAAACTGAGGACCAAAGAGGGGGAGTGCCTTACTTAAAGTCAATTAACTAGTCATCATCTAAGCCATATGGTCTAGACTTGGCACTGGGGTATCCTGACTAATGGCCCTTTCCCTTACCATCTCCCTAAGAAGCTGGACAGGACCCAGAAACTCCCTTCTTCCCCTTCTCTTGCTCCCTGGACCCCATTCCTAGCTTTCCTGATTAAGGTCCCCCTCCCTCTTCTACCCTTCATTGGGTCCCTCCCTCCTGTCCCAGTCATGGTTTCTTTTAAATGTGTCCTGGTGACACAGGCTAGTTGTCTTTACATTTGTGAGTGTGTCCGTATATAGAATTCTATCTCTATTTGTCTCTGTGCTAAGGTGTTCATTGCCTTGTCTGTTTCTGTATTTATGTTTCTGCCTTTGTATTTGTCTGTCACTATTGGTCTGTTAGTGAGCTGTTGTTACCCCTGTGTGTGCCCCTGTGTCCTTACCTTTGGCCAGGCTCTGAGTTATAGGAGAACATATCGTCGGGTCTGTTCAGCTACTGTTCCCTGGCTTTTCTTTCTGGAGCCTTCCTGTGGTAGAAACTTTATTCAAAGAAAGGTGGGGCAGGAGACAGGGAAGGACACTCCTGTAGAATCTCTCCCCACCCGGTATGTTCCAGTTCAGGGCCTCTGTGGTTGCTTGCAAAATCACTGGGGGGAAGAAAAAGGGGAGGAGACTTCCCAGAATAGGTGTCACCTTTGGGGCTATCCATCCAGATTTTTCCTAGATCTCGTTCCTTTCCTCCTATCCTCTGCAAGGGTATGAATCCAAGTTTCAGGATCCTGGGGAGAGAGAGATGGAAGGTGGTGGTGGAGGAGAGGACCCTACAGCATTAGCACTGGAAGGGTCCATAGAACATAGAATTTCAGCTGATGGGGACCTTAGAATACAGACTGTCAGGGCATGGAAGATTCTTAGAACATATTGCTGAGGGTAGGAGGAGAGGGTGGGGCTTGGAACAGAGAATGTCAGTATTGGGAGGACTCTTAGAATAAAGGTCTGGTGGAGGGGGCCCTGAGGGCGCATCTTGCCCAACCCTTCTCATTGGGCAGATTAGGCAATGGAAACCCAGTGAGGCAAGGGTCCAGCAAAGTTACACATCAGAATTAGTACTGGAGCCAGGAGACCCTGGTCAAGGTTGTGGGCGCCAGGTTCTTTACTTTGGAATCTGTCCCACAGGATTTCATCATTGCCATGGGGGCCAGAGCTGTTGGTGGCAGAGAAATTGCTGCTTCCTGAAGGCCCTATGGATTCCTTCTAGCCAGTCATCTTTTTATCCACATTCTTGCCTAGGCACCTGTCCCCAACCCCCACTCCCTTGTCTGAGCTGTCAGACAGAGACAATGAGGTGCAGTGTAAAGAATAGGAGTCAGGGGACCTGAGATGTGGTCCTTGTTCCATCACTGACTCACTATGTGTCCTTGAGTAAGTCACTTTCCTTCTCTGGTCCTGTGTCTTCACTTGTAAAACGAGGATGTTCCAAACTCCTAATATTTTGTGATTATATGATCCTCATACACTGTTGAGAAGGAAGAGGAGGGTGAAGGAGAAGACACCATTTTACAGAGTAGAAAAACGAGGCTCTAAATGGGGGAAAGAAGCTTGTAGCTGTTCTCCATGTTCTGTGACCATTCTGTTCCCTCTGATTGTGCAACAGGAATGACTTGGTTGCCCAGCCCTCTCTTCAAAGGAGCTCAGTGACAGCGATGCCCAGTTTTCAGAACACCAGACCCACACCATTCTTCAGTCTCATATACACATATATACACGGACACGGAAACATTTAGAGACACACATAAAGACACAGACACACACACACACAGAGCCCACTGTATTTCCAAAAGGAGAGCATCAGAAGACCTTCAGTCCAGTGCTGGTCCTGCCATAGCTCTGTGTGACTTTGTCATTTGCTTACTCTGGGACTCAATTTCCCCATCTGTAAAATGAAGTTGGAGCTGATGGCCAAAGGAGGTCCCTTCCAGCTCGAATTGCATTAATTGTTCAAAAGTTGCTCCTCTAACAATCTGTGTTCCAAGGTCCCCTCTAGCTAGGATATCTATGCACCAAGGACCTTTCCAGCTCTGACATTCTGTGTTCAATCAACCAACCAGTGTTTATTGAGTGCCTACTATATGCAGACAAAAAGGAAACAGTCCCTGCCCTCGAGGAGCTTACATTCTATAGAAGACACGTACAACATATATACATATAAATAAATACAAAGTAAATATATACAAAATATGTTTTGACCAGACATGTGATTTCATTGGTGTTAAGAAGGTCCTGATGAGGAACTTCCTTGACCAATAACAAAAAAAAAAGGAGGAAAGAATGTTGGCTCTGGAGTCAGAGAAACTATTCAAATCCCACCACTGATGCTTACTATGTGTGACCTTGGACAGATCATTTCCCTGGGCCTTGGTTTCCTAATGTGTAAGAATGAGAGGTTTGGACCATTGGCCTCTCAGGTTCCTTCCAGCTCTAAATCTATGGAACCTATGAAATGCATACAAAATAAACCCCAGGTAATTTGGCGGATGGGGGGCATTGGCCGCTGGGGGAGGGGAGCATGGTTTCCTGTAGGAAGGTGGCATTTGAGCTGAGATTTGAAGGGAATCTTAGGGATCCTAAGAGGCTGCAGTGAAGGAGAGCATTCCAGGCATGGGGGGCCATCTGGACAAAGGCCGAGAGAGGGGAGATTGAGCTTCATTTGGAAGGAAGCCTCACACAAGTTTGAGTGGCCCATGAGGAAAGGTGAGTTGGAGCCAAGTTTGGAATGGTGTTAAATGCCAAGAGTTCCAAGGCCCCTCAGATCTGACATTCTGTTTTAAGGCTCCTCCCAGCTCTAATGTCCTATGACAGCTCTGGCTCCATCCACCCTCATCCTTGAGTTTCAAGGTCACAGAGCAGTAGAAGAAGATCATGGTGCCTTCAGCCTTCCAGCTACCCCAGGATATGACCCTATGTGGCTGAGCAGTAGTGCCCTAGGGCATAGGCACCAACGACCCTTATATTACTGCTGCCACTGATAATGATAATAAAAATAGTTTCTATTTCTATAGCATTTTATTGACTTTGAACTGATTTCCATACAACCATCCTGTGAGGTAGGTAGCATGAGTATTATTGCCCCCATTTCACAGGTGAAGAAACTAAAGCTCAGAAAGTGACTAGTCCAAGGTCATACAGATGGCAAATCCTGGACCCAAACCCAGCATCCCCTGACTCATAGCTCCTTTCCAGTGTGGGTCCCCAGCCACATACACACAGCCCTGGGATCCACCACATCAGCTAGTCAGGCGGATGACAGCCAAAGAGAGGGCCCAAGCAGTGGGTGTTGTAAACAGAGTTTTATTTGGGGGAGGGGGGAGAGGGCTAATTCCAGAGTTAATACAGAGCACAGCTGTTGCATGCATGACCTGCAGGTCAAAGGTGGAAGGTCACAGGTCACGAGAGGATGGGAGGTGTTGGGGACCCTCTCCCTACCCTGGGGCCCTATTTCCAGGGGTACGTGGCTAGTGGCCCTGACCCCCAGGGCCCCCTCCCCTGAGCCACACCAAACCAGAGCCCTTTAGACAGCAGTGGCTACAGTGTCTGGAGCATAGAGTGAGGGATGAGGGGGAGAAGGGGAAGACTGGGCTGGAGTGGGAGAGGTGAAAACCAAAGCTCCTCCCAGAGCTGGCAGACATG
>NW_027185782.1:1904900-1916016 GCF_028583685.1 Petaurus breviceps papuanus | reverse complement strand
ACACCCAACTCATAGGACCCCTGGCCGAAGGGAACATTTGGTGGGGAAGGGATACCCAGGGACAAGGGAGGGGAGGCTCTGGCCAGGCCATGGCCCCTGGGCAGAGGGGCGATTCCTTGGCCTGTCCCACTGAGCCCAAGATTGTGCAATTCATTAAAAAAAAAGAAAAGAAAAGAAAAGAAAAATAATCAGGAGAATGGCAAATAGGAAATTATAGGCCAGTCTCCAGTCATAGGGATCATAGGATTTAGAGCTGGAAGGGACCTGAAGACACCATCTAGTCCAATCTAGTCCCTCATTTTACAGACAAGGACCCTTAGGCCCTTAAGAGGTTAGATGACCTGCCCACAGTCCCAAAGCTAGTCAGAGGCAGAGCTGGGATTCAAACCCAAACCCTCTGACTCCAAATCCAGCCCAGACCAGCACAGCTTTTTCCACCCCCCAAGGGAAGGGGTCAACGCTCTTGTGCTTCTTGTGTAGCCCCCTGGGGGTGACGCAGAGGGCCGGTGTGAGAAGGAACCCCGACTCCCCATGAGCACCCTGCTCTGAGGAAGGCCGGGGCTGGCTGCTGCTTTAATGAGGGCCTGGGGGCCATCTTTTGCCTGGCCAGCTTCTTCCTGTGCCTGAGCTGGCGGGCACTGTGCCTGGGTCCCCTCGCCAGGGAAGTGGAGGCCAGGAGGGTACTGGGGGGCATCGATGGGCTGTGTCCCCCGACTCTTTACTGCACAGGGGGTGCAGTCCTCTCAGGCCCATAGGGGAGCAAGCGGGCAAAGTCTGTGAGTGGACGGGGGCGTCGGGTGTGGTGGGGCTCCCCTGGGCGACTTTCGCTGCTGCCACTGCCACTGTTGAAGGTGTGTGTACGCCGCAGGGCCGGGGCAGCTGGGCCGCTCCTTGTCAGGCTCCCTGTGGGAGGGCTCCAGGGCCGTGAGAGGCTGTCAGTGGCTGGGTCCAGGTGGCCCGTAGGTGCTGACACTACCCGCCGCCTATCAGGGCTGGCATGGGGTGTGATAGGGAAGTCGACGTAAGAGGCCCGGCCTGGCCTGGCTTGGGAGGGGGCCACCCCACCCACTTGGTCCCGGCCCCCGGCCATTGCGGAGGGCAGGAAACGCACATCGCCACCTGCCTCTGGGTCTGGCCCATGCCCGCCACCACCAGGGTGCAGCAGGATGATGGAAGAGGAAGAGGAGGAGGCAGCACCAAGGGACGGGGCATTTCCAGAGGGCTCCCGGAGGACAGTGTGCAGGACTCCTTGACTCTGCTCCCAGCCACGCCGCTGCAGTCCGCTGGGGCAGCGTTTCTGCTGCAGCGGGGTCTGCTCAGGGGTGGGCAGGAGGCCTGAGGCGAGTTCATGCTGGCCAGCCTGCAACAAGGCTGCTTGGGGCCAGCCATTCTGCATGAGGGGGGCCAGCAGGGTTTCAGGGGGCCCGGCCCGGGGCCCGGTTCCCCCACGCCGCTCGCCCAGGCGGCTCACGCTCACCACCTGGCCCTCCCCACCATGCGCCAGGATTGCCTCCTTGTCCTTGCGGCGAGCCAACTCCCGCCGGTCTCGGTGCCCCACAAACCAGCAGACGCTGAAGCCTGAGACCACAGCCCCAATGACAAAGGCAGCCACTGAGGAAGTCACCAGCAAGTTCACAGACACGAGGCCAGCCCTCTCTTCCATGAAGCTTTCCCGAAGGAGCCCTGGGACAGATGTGGGAGGCAAGCAGGGGTGGGAGGGGTAAGACCCAAGCAGATGGCACCAGCCCTCTGGCCAAAGAACTGAAATTCCAGGGTGGGAACTGGGGCTGATGGGGACAGAGAAAAGGGGAGCTCCCATCCCACTGCCTTTCCTTGTCTTAGCTTGTTTTCGCATCAGTCTGCCTTACCTATGGTCCTCAGGAATCAACAATTGCCCTCAGCATCTCTCACCTTGTCCCATCCATTTCCCTTGGCCTCTGTCTCCCTCTATGTCCATCTGCCAGGCCTGAGAGCCTCAGTGCCCCAACAGGCTTGGTCAGACAGAGGCAGCACAGAGCATGATGGGGACAGGCCAGGACCTCTCCCCCTTTGGCCAGGGCTTGGATATGTGTGGGGTGGGAGGCTCATAAAGTTCCCCTTCCTCAGGAGATGTTGCCAGGCTGAGTTAGGTCAGGCCCTCTTCCTAACCCTCAAGCACTCACCAGTACAGTCTCCTAAGCCAGAAGTGCTGGCTCCAGAGATATCCTGGTCGAAGGCAGCCCTGTGAGAAAGCAGGAAAAAATGACTATTTATTGAACACCTACTATGGGGCAGGCACGTGTGCTAAGCACTTCGCAATCACTAGAACAGCCTGGGAAGTAGCTGCTGTTATTAGCTCCATTTTACAGGTGAGGAAATGGACGCAAACAGATTAGTGAGTGACTTGGCCAGGGTCACACAGCTTTTGTCTAAGGTTCAATTTGAACTGGGGTCCTCTTGTCTCTCCAGGGTTAGCGCTCCATTTCTTGTGCCATCTCGCTGTACTGTGGGGTGCAGGCTTCAGAGTACTACAGAGTCCCTTCCCCCTCTCATTCAGTCCCTTCTTGCATTGGGACTGAGTTTATCATTTGATCACAGCTTTAGAGCTAGAAGGAACCTCTGAGGTCTTCTGGCCCAGAATCTTTGTTTGACATATGAGAAAACCGAGTGACTTGTCTGAGGTCATATGGCTAGGAAGTAGCAAGGCTGGATTTGAACCCACACCTCTGGACCCCAAACCTATCATTCTGCTTCTTCAGTCTTTCACTGTTAGGGGCTGGGCGGGGACCCTGGAGGCTAAGGAGAAGGCTCCCCTAACTGCTGGGCGTGTCTCTTTGGAAATCCCTGTTTGTGGGATCCCTAGAATTCTCATTTCAGTAACACTTTTAAGACTTACAAAGTGCTTTCCTCAAAATCAACCTGTGAGCCCAGTCATCATGCTGTATCCCCATCATCTTACAGAGGAGGAAAATGGCACCCTTCAGAGGGGAACTCCAGTAGCTGCGGGGCACAGAAGACAGAGGGCCAAGCTCTGTCAGGAAGACTCATCAAATCTGGCCTCTGACACTTACTAGCTGTGTGACCCTGGACAAGTCACTTAACTCTGACTCAGTTTCCTCATCTATAAAATGAGCTGGAGAAGGACAAGGCAAAGCACTCCAGTATCTTTTGTCGAGAAAACTCCAAATGAGGTCTCGAAGAGTCAGACGTGACTGAAATGACTGCACAACAATGAGAGGAGAATAAATTGGGGAAAAGGCTGTGTCCACATAAGGCATCCAGAGGTAGCTGAAGGGTGACACCTTGAAGGCAGAGGGTCTGAGTCAGGCTCCTGACTTGGCTCTGTGACTTGTAGCAAGTCACTCAAATTCTCTGGGCCTGGGTCCTCAACTATCAAATGAGGGGGTTAGACTAGATTTTCTTTTCTGCTTTAAATCTTATGACCTGATGAATCTTGGTCTTGACATTCATTAAACTAATCTGCTGGAGGTCAGAGGCTGTCTTCATTAACCTGATCTCATCCCCAGCTCCTGCCCAGGGCTTCGTACAGAGGAGCAGCTTAGTCACTGTTCATTGGCACCTGGGGGACTTTGGGCTAGTCACTTATCCTCTTGGAGGCCCAGTTTCCCCATCTGTGAAATGAGGCCACTGGGAAAAACTCAATTCAATTTCAGTTGCCATCTATAAACACCTACTCTAAGCAAAGGTAGTTAGCAACCCTGTGGTCCTGTTATCTTCAATGTGAGAGAAGGAACTTGAATCCAGATCCCCTGAAACACATTGTTTATTGGACCACAATGCCAGGTCCCAAAGCTCAGAGATGCATACACTCAGGCCACAAATACCATTTCTATCTCCCCTTTCTCCCCAGGGATGACTTGAAGGCACTCTGGGACCCAATTAGTTCCATGTGATGCACAGAGAGGTATAAGCTCCTTCTCCTCAGTTTGCCCCATACCTGGTGCCTGGGGCCAGGAAGATGCAGGAGCCATCTGGTGTCCAGCCACAGTAGGGGTCCTGGCTGCCAATGCAGTTCCTGGAAGGCAAGAAGGAAAGGGGTGGGGGAAGAGGAAGGGAGGTAAGAGATCCAAGTTCCCTTCCTTAGGCATTGCATCAGGGGCCTGTCTCCCAGGCTTCCCCCAAGCCTCTAGCTTTTCCATAGTTCCTTTGTACCTCTGCTTCTCCAGGGCTCCCAGAGGACCCAGGTCACCCTAACTTCCAGGTCCAAGGTGAGGTGGTGTCCCCCCAAACTCAAAGAGTAGCCCTAGGCTCACAGAAACTCACTTCATGCAGCCTGAGTGCTGCTGACAGCGGGCCACGGGTACACGGACCACGCACCGAGGGAAGGCCACCAGCAGGGCACCTGCTGTGGGGTCAATCTCCAGACTCAGAAGCCTTCGGCTCTCCTCAGGGCCACGCCCACACCTGTCAGGAAATAGGATCAGCTGGGAAGGAGGAACTTTGGGCTGGGTTGGGACTGTTCTAATAAGCAACTCTCCCAGCCAGTCCTGGCAAGCTCCTAGGGAGATTGTGGCTGCCACAGCTCACAAAGCTCACAGAACCCCCAGCCCCCTAACAGGCTCCTCCCAGCATGTCCCCACCTGTCGGGCCGGTAGGTCTCAAATTCCTCCAGGAAGACGCTCTGCTCAGCGGGACCCCGGGGGCTGCTATTGGGTCGGATTAGGAATTTCAGCACGGTGCCTGTGTCAGAACCCAGGAACACAACGGTCTGGTTCCCCCAGGGTCCTGCACCGGTGTCCACAGCTACTCGGGTCAGCTGATGCCTAGTGCCCAGGGAAAGGAAGGAAGGTCAGAGCTTGGGTGGCTTCCTCCCTGGCCATGCCGACTAAGGGACAGCTGCATACCTGCCTTACTCAGATGGGCATACTTTAATGGGCATGCAGGACCATTGCCACAGGCCCATACAGCCTATTACATCTACCCAGGACACCTACATAGAAATACATGTGCACTGATCTAACTGCACATGCCAATAAACCATGATGACAATGCCTTTCTTTGTGCATATGAGGCCCCTGATACACATGATACACACATGTGGAGTGCTGAATACCAACACAATATATGCATATGCCAGTACCCACATACACACCTAAAACCAAGTTCATTGTTCCTCCTACATCCTATTCTCCTCCTGGCTTTTGTATTTCTCCTGGTGGAAGCACATTCACCCAGGTTCTCGTATTCCTAAAGTTGGAACCATGGACTCTTCCCTTTCCTCCACCCCGTACACACATTCAGTCATTTGCCAAGTCCTGCTGATTTTACCTATGGACAATCCTTTTATCTACCCACTCCCTTCTATTCTCTCTGCCCCCTCCTAATCCTGGCCCTCACTGCCAAGCAGAGGCCTCCTTGGAGGCCTTCCCACCTTCACACACCCTCCTGAGATCCAGCCTATGAAACATCATCTCTCATCTGGTCAGGTCTCACATCTCGGTCCAAATATCTTCAGTGGTTCCTTAGAACTTCCCAGATAAGGTTCCTGCCTGACATTTAAGGCCTCCCCCTGATCCCCCACACCTTTCTAGCCTCATCTCATCACTCTGCTCTAGTCAAACTGGCAGACTTTTGGTCTCCAAGCCTGGCCGAGGCTTTCCAGCCTCCTTGCCTTGGTTCCCATCCCATATGGCTAGAATATCCTCTCCTGGTCTCATCCTGGTGAACTCCTAGCATTGCCACCTTCCCCTCCCCCCCAGGCAGCCTCTCTCTCTCTCTCTCTCTCTCTCTCTCTCTCTCTCTCTCTTTTTCAATAAAAACCTCCAGTCTCTCACTGTACTCCATTGGCTCCTCCCTCTTCATTTCTCACCCAGCTCTTCACACCTCTGGACTTCTTCATTGTCCCTTCCCCTTGCTTTTCCATTTCATTTGGTGTGTTGTCTTAGATTATGAGATTGTAAGCCCCCTGAGGCTTGGGATGGTCTTTGTTTTTATTTGTGGCTGTATCCCTAGTGTATAACACTGCTCCTGGAACAGCCAGTGGTGAGCTGATATCATCCCTCCCCACCTGCATACCACCAATAAACGTAATAGTCAACATTCGACTAGGAAGAACACACACACACACACACACACACACGCACACACACACACACACAGTAATACTAGATGACCCAGATATAATCAGGAAACCCCCTTCTTCCCCCAAACTCCAACACTCCCTTTTTTTCTCCACTTCCCCAAGCACTCACCGAGCAAGGGTACGCACAATCCAGGGGGCGTGGCCCAGTGAAGGGACGGCCTCATCCATAAGGGGGTGAGTCTTGACAAAATTGAGGATCTCATCAGGGAAGGCAGTGGATGCATTGTAGGGCATTCCAGGAGCTGCACAGAGCCCAGGCCTGAGGGAGGAGGAGGAAAAAGGTGAGGGACCGGTCAGGGTCCAGAGGGCTGACATATTGCTTCCACTGAGCCCTGGTATCTTGGGCTAGGAGTCAAGGACAACTGACTGGGGTCAGAGGGCATGGGCTCAAATCTGGGCTTTGCCACTTATTGGCTCCCTGTGACCCTGGAGATGTTACTTGCCCTTTCTAGGCATCTGTTTGAAACCCATGGATCTCTCCTCAGAATAATGTTTTGTTTTGTTTTTCTGAGGCAATGGGGGGGGGGGGGGTTAAGTGACTTGCCCAGGGTCATACAGCTTAGGAAATGCCAAGTGTTTGAGGCCACATTTGAACTCAGGTCCTCTTGACTCCAGGGTCAGTGAGTGCTCTATCTACTGCACCACCTAGCTGTCCCAGAATAATGTTTTTAAATGGATAAGATAAAACACACAAGATTACAAAGGAAACCAATTATATTAAAATATAGTTATCAAAACTTTTTTTAAAAAAGTTCCTTGACCTCACGTTAAGAACCCCTGGACTTGATGATCTCAAAGGAACTTTCAGCTCTGATTTTCCTATGACTTGAGTTCTAGCCAAGTCTTTGGTTTATTCCTGGAGCTGTCTGGCACTAAGGGGGCAGGATTGAAAGCCACCTCCTGGCTTCCCTGGCTTCTTCCAGGACCCAGCTAGAAGCCCACTTACTGGAGGACGTCTTTTCTGATCTGCCTTAATTCTAGCATCTTCCTTCTGCTATCTCCAGTTGATGCTGTATATATTTTGTTGTCCATGTATCATGTTGCTTGCATGTTGTTTTCTTCCTTAGAATATATGCTTTTGCCTTTCTTTGTAACCCCAGAATTTAGCACAGTGCCTGGCACATAGTCTGCACGTAAATGCTTAAGTGACTCACCGAGGTTTGGGTACCAGTTCTTCAGGCACTGGGGTCCAGATGGACTCTGGAGACTTCTGTTCTCGAAAGCGGCCCTCAAAGACAGCTGCCACCTGGCCCATGTCAAAGGCGCACACAGCCGAGCCAGGGATACTGTATTGGGAGAGGGGTATGAGGATGGAGAGGTTACAGCAGAGTTAGAGACAGGAAGCTGGGGGCAAGGCTAGGGGGGCACAGGGGAATTAAGTAGTGAGTTAGGCACATGGAGAATTTAAGTGCTTGGGGATCTGGGGACATGGAGAGTTGAAGCTGAGGTAGGAGAGGAGGGATAACATGCAAATTTGGGGTGAGGGCTAGGAGCACAGTGTGAAGAGGCCACTCAAGGGAGGTGTGCCCCGAGGTGCCTCAGTGGGGACAGAGAGAGCTTTGGGTGGCCACATGGAGGGGAAGCTAGAGTCTTCCACTCAGCTCGGAGGTCCTGGAGCTGAAGGACACCCAGCTAACAAGGCTATGAATCGGGGCCCATCTAGCGCCATCCCCTGTCCTAATGACCTGTTGCTGGGGGTAGAAAAGAGGGCCAGGATCACAGGGCGGCCTCCCAAACTGAGGATGCCAGTGGCGGCCTGGAGGACGTTGAAATAGAAGTGGGAGTCTCCGGGCACAGAGCAGTTGAGTCGGGCCTTCAGGAAGGATGTCCATTGCTTCTCCAGTACTCGGGGGGAGCCACCCACATCATTCTTGCACACTCGACCCACACGAGACACCACAACCTATGGGGTAGCCCTGGTGGGTCACATATCCCATCCATCCCCTGACCTAGCCTGCCTTGAACTCCCACATGATGGAAACCAGTGAGACAAGGCAGTCTTATATAAAGAACCCAGATCTGAAGTCAGAGGGATTGTGTTAACATCCTGACAACATCATGAACTCACTGTATGACTTTAGGCAAGTCACTCCTTTCTCTGAGTCTTCTGTTTCTCAGCTGTAAAGTGAGGCGTTGGACCAGATGACCCTAAGATTAGCCCTTACAGTTCTAAGGGTGGGATTTGGGGGTGATTTCTTTTTTTCAATGAAGAAACATACAAGTGTGGTGCAGGAGAGAGAGACTTGGGTTCTGGTCCTATTTCTGCTACTGGTGTATCACTTTTTCAAGTCACTTTCCCTCTCTGGGGCCTCAGTTTCCTTATTTGTAAAGTGGGGAGGGAATAATCCTTGCCCTGCCTCCCAAGCCTGTTGGGAAGGTCCACTGAGATAACAGACATGAGTTATTTGGAAAACATCAGGCCCAGCATGAATATAAGAGGCCCCTGTTCTTTCCTCATAGTAGCTAGCTCTGGATTGGGCACACTTGCTCTGGTAACCACTATAGGTTAGACCTCAGGCACTGGAGACTCCACAGCCTGTTTCAGGGTAGCATTTGGCTCTCTATTCCCTGCTTCTCCTCCTCAGTCAGGGACTCACCTTCTCTAGGTAGTTGAACTCCATGGCAATCTCTCGGAAAAAGAAATACACATGACTCCCCCACTCCACGGCATGGACAAAGTAAGGCTCTGTGGGTCAAGGGATGAGATGAGGGGAAGAGAAGAGAGGTCAAGGCCTAGCCTTTCCCATGAGGTGAGACACTTCTTAGGTTGAGAACTTTTATGACACATGAGACAACTGGACTAGGCTCCTGAGGGGGAAAAGGGGCTTTTAATTAGGACAAGGGAATTTTTTTTTGTAGGGGGTGAGTGGGGAGAGGGGGTCAAATTCTACAGTGAAAGGATTTCAAAGACCATCCTGCCAAGATTCCAGCTCCCAGGCCTATCATGTGAAGAGTTGAGCCTTCTATCTATCATAACTAAAGACTTTTATTATGGTAGGGGATGCAGTCTGAGATGCCTTTCATATGAAGAGCTGAGCCTTCTAGCATCACTAAAGACTTTTATTATGGTAGGGGATGCAGTCTGAGATGCCTTTTACATGAAGAGCTGTGTCTTCTATCTATCATCACTCAAGACTCTTATTATGGTGAGGGATGCAGTTTGAGATGCTCTTCCTCCTCCCCTCCCTGGCTTCCCACCTTTGAACCATTTGGAATCATGCTTGACTGTTCGGAGTGTGGGGCTGTCGCCCAGACTTCGGTAGATGACAGCATCGATGGCCAGGAAGTCCGTGACTGTCGCCGTGAAAAGCATCCCACCTGGGTGGGGATAAGGGAGAGGCAAAGGAGTGGGATTAGAGACATCCAAATTCTAAGCACTCACCAAACTGTCTGTGCAATGGGAGGGCCCTTCCCTGGCCCACAGTATGAGCTATGTAAGCTTACAGTAGTCATTCACCCATCTATGGTCCTTTTTCTCATCTGTGTAATGGGTGAACCCTTCCCTCTTGGCTTTCTAGGGTGGGCATTGCCTCAGTCAAACTGAGACCTGTTAAAGACCCAGCTTGAAAATGTCAAGGCCCTCCGCTGCATCCTGGGTTATCTCTCGTTGTCCTGATTTATATCTGGCCACTGGACCCAGATGGCTCTGGAGGAGAGATTGAGTCTGGTGACTTTGCACAGCCCTCCCTCACTTAAATCCAATTCACTTGTATGTCCTGGCATCACCTCCCTGATGTCATGGTCCTCTTTGAGAATGAAGGATTACCACCATCAATGGCAACCAGGGCTCATACACAGACAGAAGGGATGGGGGAAATGGATGTGGCATAACTGGCCTTTATACAAAAATTCCTCCATAAGGGAGATGTTCATAGATGGCTGGTATTTGAGTCTACTTCACCAGAGGACCTAAGGAATGACCAATGGCCTCACACTGAACCTCAATCTTGGCCTAAGGCTGAGCCTGACACCAGAGTTACAAGCCAAGGACACTCACCAGAGAAGAGGGCAACATTGGCGTGCTTGGGGTCATATGGGCACCGAGCCATGCCACTGATGTTGTCTCCCATAGGCTCTAGGGTGTCCATCTGTAGGGGCCAGGAGTGGCAAGAGGGCTATGAGTGACCAAGAGTTTTCTCTCTTCCGCCCCAGCCTGACAAGGTCATTCTACCTGCCCACCCATTTCCAAAGGGGGAAAACATCCATAAATTTCTTTGAGATCCAGAGGGCAAATCCCAAGAGTGGGCTTCTCCTTCTGTTCTGGATCCAAAGTCAGAACCCACAAGCCTAGACTGGGCAAACAGTATAGCCTAGGTTGAGGGTAGGGTTAAGTGAACAAGCAGGGCTGGGATTTATAATCTAGCTGGCACAGCCCTGGGGTAGCACTGGCCCCATCTGGGGCTTCTACAGTGTTACAACAAATGTTTTGCCTAAGACAAGGTAAGAACACCCCTCACCTAATGGCATGGCAAATGGTAAGTAAGGGTAAGGGCAGTGGCAAGTAGGGCTGGGATTTAGGCTATGATTGGCACAACCTTGGGATGGGAGTATGGGCAGCACCAGGTAGGGCCAAGACTCACACTATAGTTGGCACAGATAGGGTTGAATGCATTGGATCCACACACGAAGAGGGTGTGATCATCTCGAACCAACAGCACCTTCACAAAATTACGGCACTCGCCCTGAGGAAGAAGAAAAGCATCACGGGGGCTGTGGGGGAAGGCTTAGGGCCACCTGCCATGACAATTCTGGGGGAAGGGGCATGAGTATTAAGATGGCCTTCCCTGTATGGGTCTGGGATGGGGAAAAAATGATCTTACCTCCTGCTTCCCCTTCATCCGACAGATGTTGATGTCATTTGGATTTGACTGCCAGGTCAGCTTCTGGGGAAACAGAATTAGGGCCATAAGGCTGGAATGGATGGGGCTGGGGGGTTTTCAGGTAGGCGTGTGTGTGTGTGTGTGTGTGTGTGTGTGTGTGTGTGTGTGAGACAGAGAGAGAGAGAGAGAGAGAGAGAGAGAGAGAGAGAGAGAG
>NW_027185782.1:1899922-1904800 GCF_028583685.1 Petaurus breviceps papuanus | reverse complement strand
AAAGAAAGGAAGAGAAAAAAAAAAAAAGAAAGAGAGAGAAAAGGAGGGGGAGGTGTGGTAGGCGAGGGGGGGGGGGTAGGAGGAGGAGGAGGAGGAGGAGGAGGAGGAGGAGGTGGAAGAGAGAAGAGGAGAGGAATATGAAAGGGAAAGGAGAAGAAGGAAAGGAAGAGAATAGAAGGAAAGAGAAGAGAAGAGAGGCTGGTTCTGAGCAGGGGAGGGACACAATCTCTATAGCTGGAATTATAATAACAACACCAAGTTCTACTTCGATAGCACTTTCAGATTTACAATATAAATCCTCACAAAAGCTCTGTAATATGGGTATTATATTATTATCCCCATTTTAGAGATAAGGAGACTGAGACTTAGCCAGGCAAAGTGACTTGGCCAGGGTCAAACAACTGGTAAGCATCAAAGCCAGGATTTGAACCCAGGTCTCTTCTCACTTCAAATCTGGCACTCAGGTGCTCAAGGGATACAATGCATGGTGTAGTACAAAATGTGTTGGATTTGGAAGCCTGGGTTGGAATCCTGGATCTGTATGACCTTGGGCAAGTTATCTCATCTCTCTGAGCCTCAGTTTCCTTATCTGTATGCAACAGAGGTGATAAGGGGGCAGAATGGGGGTTGGGCTCTAAATGCTCTGATTTAATTATTTTCTTTCCACTGGCCAGATGGCCTCCCAGAGGTGGCTCTATGGAGTCTGGGGGGAAGGAGCCAGTACCCATGGCTGGGAGGCACAGAGGGGGTATCTCTGAGGCATGCTGAGTGGGGATTGATTCTGGGTTATCTCCCAACCCACCTCCCTCAGCCCAACCAGATGAGGTCCTCCCCCGCCCCCCACTCACCCGATGGTAGCGCAGTTCACTGGCTGTGGGTGGCTCCAGCTCTACTCGGTACAGGTTATCCCTGTGAGGGGGACCTGGGGCTCAGTGAGGGTGGGGGGCATCCAGGCAAACCCTCTGGGTAGCCCTTCCCTACCACCCTGCCACAAACACGGCATCCAACAAGCCAGCACACTAGCATGTTCCGAAATAGGAACATGTAATGTTAACATGCCTTCACGTAACCCAATGTGCTCATTGCCCCAACAAGACAACACAGCCCAACCCAGTAACAAATGCACATTAACATTCAACATGACGACATGCAGACCACATGCTAATGTGTCCCAGAGGACAACATGCCAACCCTTCCCCACAACACACCACCTGTTCATACCTGTCTCCAATGAACAGAGTCCTGTTGACCCGAAGCATACGTTGAATGTTGAGCCCTTCGGTGCTAGAGGCTGGAGGGAAGCGACTTGGCCCACTTCCTGTGAACACTGGGTACTGCTTCAAGTCTGTGGGCCATGGGGAAGGGAAGGTTAGCTGCCCACTCTAGAGAATGACTCTTGGGGCACCCTCTCCTCTCGCCTATTCCGGGACCATGGGGGAAGGAATGCTTCAGGGGCTAGGAGGCATCCTTGCAGAGGGGTCTGCAGGGTCCTTCTCCACAATGACCTCCCTCCCTCACAACCTCTCCAGGTCCTCCTTCCCCAATATCCCTCTTTGCCCCCCTAAACCTTACTTCAAAGCCCCCAACTCACAATCTCGTGGTGCCACTGCAAGGGGTTGGGGCTCCTCGGGGAACAGACCCTGGACAGCTCCCAGCATCAACGTCAGGATCTGGAGCAGGACGTGGGTCCAGGTCCTCAGCACCAGGAGAGGTGGCAGGCTGGGCGATGGCATGGTTCTGTGGCCAGGTAGGGTGCTCCTGCTGTGATTAGGGAGGAGGGACAGGCAGAGTATTGAGAGGTGATGGGAAGCTAGGTGGCATAGTGGATGGAGCACTGGCCTTTGAACCAGGAAGATTCATCTTCACAAGTTCAAATCTGGCCTCAGATACTTATGAGTTGTGTGACCCTGGGCAAGTCACTTAACCCCCTTTGCTGTTCCTCAGTTATAAAATGAGCTGGGAAAGGAAATGGCAAAACACTCCAGTACCTCTGTCAAGAAAACTCCAAATTGGGTCATGAAGAGTCAAACATGACTGAAATCACTGAACAACAAACTGAAGGGGACTGGAAGCTGAAGTTCCTTTGGTTACCACCAGGGACCGCCCGAGAGCCACCCACCTCTCCTCATGCAAGAGCGCCCAGGGGCCTCTGGCCAGGAGTGCAGCCCCAGGGACAGGGATCAGACAAGGGCCTGTCTGGGGAGAGGCTGCTTTCTGCACTCCCAAATTTGGAGCCCTAACAAGGGTGATTCAATTGAGTACTTGCCTCAGGCAGGCAAAGCTGAAGAGTGCCAAAAATCTATAAAATATTCATCTACTATCCCAAGCATGCCACACCATTGGGTGAGAGGGGCCACAATTTTCTATTCTGGCCTTGGGCAAAAAATTAGTTGGTGACAGTGCTGTCCAAATACCAGATGTGGCCAATTCTGGGGCATCAGCAACCCTCCTCCCTCTCCTTTCTCCTCTGACAGACAGCCCTCTCACCACCTCCATCTGACAGCATCTCTCCCTCTATTGGACAGGTCATCAACAGGGCAGATTGCAACCCTCCAGACCCTGGGGCAGCCTAGAGCTCCCAAGTGGCTCAGAGATGAAGCTGAGGGAGAACTAAGGCATGAACTAGTGCCCTTGCCTTCAGGCCCAAGGTCCAGCCCCAGAGGCCATCAGTAGATAGTACATGTCTCCTCCCCACCCCCTTACCCAACCACCCTGCAATTAAAGGGCTACCTGTCTTTAGCTTTTACTTAGGATTCCTAACATTTTTCCACCGGCATTTTTGTCATCCTATTCTGTGTAAATTAAACTAAAGGATCTAGCTTTGATCAACAAATCTCAAAATCACATACAAGTCGGGGACTTTACAATGGGAAGGGACCTCTGAACACAGGCCAAACAGTTCATCCCACTCATCTTACAGTCAGGGAAACTGAGGCCAGAGAGGGTACAGATACTTATATTCTTCTGTATATTTTGGAAAAATAGGTGCTATCATTCACTAACATTTCTCCAACACTTTATAGTTTACAAAGTCTGCAAGATAAATGGTAACAGTACTCTTACTATCATTTTAAAGAGAAACTGAGACTCAAAGAAGTCACACTGCTCTGAAGTAGCCAAGCAAGAACTCAAAAGAAAATCTCCCAGGGCTCTTTCTAGTACAGCAGTTTTCATAGTTTTGTGGTGAACTGAAGAAAGCCCTAGGGTGAAAGTCAAGAGACCCAAGTTCTTCACTGTTGATTGGCCAGGTGATCTTGGACAAGTCCCTTGTTTCCCTGTTTTCTCCCTAAAGCATCTGGCTAATTCAGTGTGGGCCACAGGAGGGTTTCAGGGGCTTCGTGTTACCCAGAGGCCTCGGAGGCAAGTTCATGGTGAAGGGCACAATGGCTACAATATTGCCATTCACTGCAGTCATAGCAACTGTCTCCCCCCTTCCCATCTGCCACACTTGTAGGATGGTTGGCAGTTCAGTGATCACTGCTCTGTGGATTCCATGAACCTGTTAGCCGTATCTTACTCATGTGGTGGGTCTTCACTAAGCACCTAGTTAGAAGGGTGGGAGATGGTGATGAACTGAGCACTGCCCTGGAGAAGCTCCCAGGGTGGGAGAAAGGAAGGAAGAACAAATTCGGGTGGTGCCCTTCAGGGCTCCCAGTCTGGAGCTGAGACTCAATGATCTCTAAGGCAATGGGTGAGGGGGGCTCAGTCCCTGCAAGTGGAAGCTAGAGAAGAGAAGAAACTCAGGCCTCAGGGGTAGCTTTGGTGGAAAACAGGAAGCGCTCCCGGATAGGGTTAGCAGGAGGCGTCTGTTACTCTAGCTTGTGATAGCTTCCTTTTCCTGTCCCTTCACCAAGATTTGTGACTCAACCTGGATGCTCCAGCTCTTGAATGAAGCGTGGGTCCTGCCCTCCACTTCCCCAGCTTCCTGACCCAACATCCCCCTTCCCTGAGGCCCCACCCCCACTCTTGCTCATGCACCTGTAAGTGACTCCTATTATCCAAGGAGTCAATCCAGCTCCTCCAGAATTTGACCAAAGCCTCCCAGTCTAGTCTCTTCTCCCTGACATCAGCCGCTCCTAGCTAGCAGGGAGGTGGGGGGTGGGTGAGTGGGGTCTCCTCACTGTCTCCCCCACCCCACTGGCAGTTTCATTCCAACCTTTGCCCACAAGCTCCTCCAGCTTGTCAGACCCTTCCAGACCTCTCCAAGTTCTCTCCAGCCTTCAAGACTCAGCTCCAATCATACTTCCTCCAGGGCCTTTTAGATTTGCCCTAGGCCTCAGTAAGCTCGCTCTGCTTTGACATCCATAGTTCAGCCCTTGATTATAGTATGTCCTAAGTGGTTCCTGGTTGTGAGTCTTGTCTTCTCCCAGTCTGGGAGTTCCCTAAGGGCAGGGTCCAGGTCATCTCCATCTCCCATTCCTCTAACCAGGTGCTTAGTTTAAAAAAACAAACAGCCAAACAGCTGAATGATTTGCCCACAAGGCTGACAGGTTAACAGAAACCAAAGTACAGCTGCTACAATATTGCAAGCCATCCTACAAGTGTGGCAGAGACAGGAAAAGAGGGAGACAGTTGTGACATCTGTGGTGAATGGCAACATTGTAGAGATTGTGCCCTTCACCATGAACTTGCCTCTGCCTCCCTGTAAACTTAATCCTGGGGGTGTGCAGCATTAACACTGCTGTCTGTCACAGAGCCCCTGAAACCCTCCAGCCCATGGGGAATTAGCCAGACACTTTACAAGAACACACACACGAGACATACACACAACACACACATACACACATGGGAGACATACACACAACACACACATACACACATGGGAGACATGCACATGGGAGACATACACACAACACACACATACACACATGGGAGACA
>NW_027185782.1:1884696-1899912 GCF_028583685.1 Petaurus breviceps papuanus | reverse complement strand
ACATACACACAACACACACCCAACATACACATACACACATGAAATACACACACGGGAGACATACACACAAGACATACTCACCCAATACACACACGTGAGATTTACACATGGGAGATATACACATAACACAACCTAACATACACACATACACACATGAGATATACACATGGGAGACATAAGCGCAAGACACACTCACCCAACACTCACACAAGACATACACATGAGACACACTCACTCAACACCCCTCCACATCCAAACACCCACACATCCACACACCCACTTTTAGTCAGCCTTACCCAGAACTGGACATCAATGAACAGGGAATGATGAAGGTCTCCTGACTTCACTCTAGGTCATCTCCTGTTTGTGTTGATGGCCTGAATTCCCTTTGAGACAGCTTCATTTCCTCCTTTGTCAAATGATGGGTGCGACAGGCTTTACAGGAGTTGGCTGTGAAGTGCTTCCAAGAACCTCTGAGTGAAAGCAAGGGGAGGGGAGCACAAGAAGGGAGCATCATTTAGGGAGGAGAAGTCTTGGCAGGGACTAAAAGTCCCAGGCTTTGAGATCCATCTCTACCCCCAACCTGTGTGGTGACCTCCAGCAGGTCATTTCCCTGCCTTGGCCTTAGTTATCTGCATTTTGTGCCATATTTATTGACTTTATTTTTATCACACATATTTTTAAAATTAATGAATCAATCAATTTATTTATTTAATTTTAGTTTTCAACATTCATTTCCACAAGATTTTGAGTTACAAATTTTCTCTCTGTCTCTCCTTTACCCCCCACCCTAAGATGAAAAGCATATTGAATAGCCCTTCTCCCAGTCTTCCCTCTCTTATATCCACCCCATCCTCCCCCCACCCCTTTATTTTCTTGTAGGGCAAGATAGATTTCTATTTCTATACCCCTTTGCCTGTATATCTTATTTTCTGGTTGCATGTAAAATCAATTTTTAATATCTGTTTTTAGAACTTTTGAGTTCCAGATTCTCTCCCTTCTTCCCTCCTCACCCACCCCCACTGAGAGGACAAGCAATTCAATATAGGTTATATATGTGTAGTTATGCAAAACACTTCCATAGTAGGCCTTGGTTATCTAACCAGCAAAAGGAGGGTGTTGGACTAATCATTACATGGCCTTTAATGTCTCTTCTGGCTCAGATGTTCTGTGTTCTAATCTCATATCTAAGGATATTAGAGCTATTTAATGCAGAGATAGCATTAACAATGAGCCCTTTCCTTCCTGACCTCACAGCCATTCCTTCCCACTGGATCCTTCACTGCTGCATCCAAACATGTTCCAGTTCCCTGTCCTTAAAAATCCTTCTCTTACTAATATGGAAATGTTTTATACCATTGTACATGTATAACCTATATCTGATTGCTTTTTGTGGTCTGGGAGGGGGGAGGGAGGAAGGGAAAGATAGAATTTTGAGCCCTAATTTTTTTAAAATGTTAAAAAAATTCTTTTAACATGTAATTAGGGAAAAATGAAATATTACATATTTAAGAAAATAAAAAAATTCAAATTAACCATTAAAAAAATCTCTACACCTTGTCTTCTCTTGAAACTATCAGCCTGTAACCATCTTCCTTATTCACTGCAAAACTCACTGGATTTGGTTGTCAAGATAAAGTAGGTTCAATAGAGCACTGACCCCGGAGTCAGAAGGACCTGAGTTTAAACACAGCCTCAGACACTAAACACTTACTAGCCATGTGACCTTGGGCAAGTCACTTAACCCCAATTGCGCTGCCTTCGCCCCTCCAAAAAGCAATAAATAAATAAAATAAAACGAATTCTTAAAAAAAAGATAAAAGTAGGTTCAAACACCTCTCTTCCACTTCCTCCCTGTGTGACTTTGGGTAAGTCATTTCTCTCCTCTGAGACTCAGCTGTTTCTGTCAAATGGACCAAATGATCTCTGAAGTCCCTTCTCACTCTGATTCTGATTCCCCTACAAAAAGTTTCCTACATCTGTTGCTTGCATTTGCTTCTCACTCATTTACTCCTCAACCCCTTATAATCTGACTTCTAATTCTACTACTGTCCAGAAATGATTTTGCCAAAGGTCACCAAGGTCTTTTAATTGGGAGGCAGCCAGGTGGTGCGGTAGACAGAGTGCTAGGATTGGAGTGAGGAAAACCTGAATTCAGAAACTTATTAGTTGCATGACCCTGGGTAATCTCTGCTAGCCTCAGTTCACTCATTTGTAAAATGGGGATAATAATAATAGTGCCTACCTTACAGGATTCTTGTCAGGGTCCAATGAAATAACAGATGTAAAGCATTCTGCAAATGTAGCTATTATTAGGATTATTGCTAAATTCTGTAACTTTTTCTCAGTTCAAACTCTGCTTGAGTTCTCTTGTAGCATGTTATAACCACTGGCCTTCCCCATCTCCTTGGATACTCTTTCCGCCATGGGCTTCCACAACACAGCCTTCCTATATATCTGGTCACTCCTCTACCTCCTTTGGTACGTCATTGACTTCCTCTTCGGCAAATGTAGCTATTATTAGCATTATTGCTGAATTCTGTAGCTTTTTTCTCAGTTCAAACTCTGCTTGAGTTCTCTGTAGCATGTTATAACCACTGGCCTTCCCCATCTCCTTTGATACTCTTTCTGCCTAGGGCTTCCACAACATGGTCTTCCTATATGTCTGGTCACTCCTCTACCTCCTTTGTTAGGTCATTGACTTCCTCCCACTCTCTAAGTGTGGGTGTTTCCCTAGGCTCTGACCTCTGGCCTCATTTCTCTTTATACTCATCCCGTGCCCTAATTTTGCCCCAGCTACCAATCTGAATGACCGGATACTTGTTGGACATCTCTACCTGAATTCCTGCCTTGATGGCACCTCATTCTCTCAAACCTGAACTCATCATACTAACATGCCACTCCTACCAACTCCTCTGTTTCTATTGGTGGTACCACCATCCTCCTAAGCACCCACACTCAAACCTCTGACTCTTTCATCTCCTTCTCCTCATATCCTAATTAGCTGATTCTACTATTCTCACCAAATTTCTATTCTCTGTCCCCTTCTCTCTACTCACACAACTACAAACTGCGTTCTGTCTCCCATCACCTCTCACCTAAACTACTGCTATAGTCTTCTATTAGTTTGCCCCATTTTCATCCCTCCCTCCGCCAATCCACCCTCCACACAGCTGTCAAAATAGTTCTCTTAATGCACAGGTCTGGCCATGCCAGTCCCTTGACCAAAGACCTTTGAGGGCTCTCTATTGACTAAAGGATAAAATATTAAATGGTCTGGACCTCAAGACTTTCCACAATCTAGTTCCAACCTACCATCCCAGGTCCTTTTCACATGACTCCCTCCAAGAACTCTCGCTCAGAATGGACCACTAGCTGTTACAGAATCAAAGAACTTGAGGGTGGGAAGGGACCTCATTGACTATCCAGTCGAAGCTATGCATGAGGGGAATCCCACTATTATATACCCTGAGCAAGTGTTCTCTGAATTCAATATACCATTTCATCGAGTAGAAGAGACTAAAGATCTAGTTCAACCCCTACATTTTACAGGGGTGGAAACTGAGGCAAGAAAGGAGGCAATTTGTCTGAGATCACCCCAATGAAAAGGGGTAGAAGCAGGGTTCAAGCTGATCTTCTGACTCCAAGTTCAGTGCCCTTTTCACTATATTCTCCGGTGGCTCCCAACAGACTGCTGCATCTCCTACTTCTGTACATTGACACACATGGGCTAAACTAAAACCTGGAACATATACCCTCATCTCCAACTGAAAAACTCCTTTCATTTCACCAAATACGAGCTCAGGTGCCACAAAATTCTCTTGTTGCACCCGTCCTCTGTCCCCAGCTGAAGGGCTCTTTCCCCCTCACATTTTCATAGAGTACGTTGTCGGAATTTTTCTTTTGCCCTCTTCTAAGTCTGCTTTGGGTCCCGTTTATCTCTTCCTGTGGTCCCCTGTCCCCTGTAGGCTGCAAGGTCTGGTGGGGGGAGGCCAGAAATCATGTCATTTTGTCACCTTTGGATTTTTAGTGTACAGCAAGGACCTAATAATGTTGAAATGAATTCTGTGTTCTAAAAATCTCTCTGGTTTTGAC
Organism: Petaurus breviceps papuanus; assembly: GCF_028583685.1. Taxonomy (NCBI): domain Eukaryota; kingdom Metazoa; phylum Chordata; class Mammalia; order Diprotodontia; family Petauridae; genus Petaurus; species Petaurus breviceps. The sequence goes on along the minus strand of NW_027185782.1, from coordinate 1,895,817 downwards.
ATTATCTGATCTATGTTCTAAGGTGGAAGGCTTATAACCTAGGGTTTATAAGCTGTTTTTTTCTTTTTATATTTTGACAACCATATTTCAGTATAATTGGTTTCCTTTATAATTCCATATATTTTATTTTACACATTTTAAAATGCTATTTTAAGAAGAGGTTAGATTTAACCAGACTGCCAAAGGGGTGCGTGACACATAAATGGTTAAGAACCCTTCTCTGGGGTCTTTCATGGCTGATGCCATCTCTACTTGCAACAATGGTAGGGATGGAGGCAGGGCAGGTCTACCCCAGAGACAGTGACTTCTAGGGGGCGGATCTTGAACTAAGATAGACTGGCTGGTTATCTACACTGGCCCAAATTCACCACATAATTCCTTCCTCCTTGGCAAGGATTCTCTTTTAAGGCAGATAGAGCATGGCCTTCACACTAGTATTTTCAGGGGCAATGTTATTACTCCCACTTTACAGATGAAGAAACTTAAGCCAGACAGGAAAAATCTCTGTCTTTCACTATCTCTCTCAGGCCAGTGATGTCTAAATGGTACCCCTTATGAGTCACTTCTTATAATTTATGGTTGGGGGGGTTTGATGGGGAAGTGTGGGGTATGATGGGGAGGGGAATATGCTGTGTGTTTCAGAGGGTTAAGAACTTTTTAGCCATATAGAATGTACCAGTCAGCCTACTACTGTGGCACCCTAGACCTGGGTCCTGGAGGAGGACACTCTGACTGGTCTATGAGCTCAGAGCTGGATTAACCAAGAAACAGGAGGAGTTGGGGGTGGGTGTCCTTCTTGTACCTCAAAGTCTGTTCCTGGTACATGGTAAGGGAAGGTCACTTCCTGGGGTGCTCACAGCTCCTGACCCTTGACCCCACCAAGCCCTCATGTAATAATGAGCTCTCTTAGTCCCTCCCCCAGCATTAAATTCTCCATTGGGCATGGGTTAGAGGAAACATGCCATGCTCTCCCACATAAGGTTCAGGGGAGGCCCCTACCCCCTCACAGACCATCTGCTTTCCTTGCTGAAACCTGAGGCTTATCTGAGGCATCTGATTGCAGCTGCCCGGCGCCCGCTCGGCTCCGGAAACCCAGGCCTCACCACCTGCCAGGCCGGAGACGGGTCTGGGCACCTGGTGGTCAGTGGAGCCTAGACCACTGGGTGGGGGGGAGCCAAAGAGAGGGAGGGAGAAGGAGAGAGTTGGTAGATGTCTGTGTGTATATAATGTTTGCTCATGCAAGATGAGTATACATATATATGTATACACATGTATGTGTATGTATGTATAAGTGTCTTCATATAGATCTGCAATTTAGATGGAGAAGGGCCCTTAGAGATCACCTAATCCCATCCCCTCTGTTTACAGATGAAGAAACTGAGGCTCAAAGATATGTAATAACCAGTAGAACTAGGGTTCAGACTCAGTTCCTCTAATTCCACATCGTGCTTTGGGTACCACAGACTTCGTATCTATATAGACATCTATCTGAGGGCATGGGGCTCTCTGCCAGGGGAGTGGGACTTGAGGAGGGAAAGGCCCCAGCAATTCTGGGAAAAGGCCCAGCCCTAGCTTAGCTGACCTCCCTGTTGCTACGGCGCTTGGAGCCCTGATGTATGTCGTCTCCCTTACTCGGGGCCTCAATCCATCCCAGAGCCTGCCCACATCAGCTGGCAGTGGCTCGTGCCAGATATCAATTACCTGCCGCAGCGTTTCCTGGGGACACTAATTAACTATGGGTGCTTGATGAGGCCTCCTGGCTCATCCATTACTCACTGAAGGCTCCCGCCTTTCTCCAAGTGTTAGGCAGCTTGGCCCCCAAAGGTCCCAGATGAAGGGAGTCAGGGTCCCAGCTAGTCCTAGCTTGTCTGCCACTTTCCCCTAACCTTATCTTGTCACCTCCTTCCCAAAGTACAATCAGCCTCCCATTAGCAACAATCCTTGTCCCAGCTGCTTCACAGATTCATACAGCAGGGAAAGTCCTTAGAAATCATCTACCCCCCAGCCAAACAATGCTACTTACTGTTCCTCACAGATAACATTATCTCCTCCCACCTTTGAATCTTTGCACAGACTGTCTCTCATGCTCAGTACAACAGTTAAGAGTACTTAGCCTATAGTCAGGAAGACTCCTCTTTGTGAGTTCAAATCTGGCCTCAGACACTTACTAGTTGTGTGACCCTGGGCAAGTCACTTAACCCAATTTGCCTCAGTTTTCTCATCTGTAAAATGATCTGGAGAAGGAAATGGCTAATCACTCTAGGATCTTTGCCAAGAAAACACCAAATGGGGTCACAAAGAGTCAGACACAACTGAGAATTGCCCTCTCTCTCTTGGAACCCCTGGTTCCTTTCAAGGCTCAGCTCAAGGGCCATCCCTAAGCAGAGTCTCCAATACTCCTAGGATATTCTCCACGTACAGTGGGGCCTCCCCACCCCACTGCATATTTATTTTGTTTCTACTTATCTTTGGGCATGTTGGTTTTGCTCCCCTACAGCAGAACTTTGAGGGCAAAGTCTATTTCAGTTTTGTCTTTTTATCCCCAGTGCCTGGCACAATGGCAGATTAATAAATGCTTGGACTGAACTGAATCTAATTGAATCTGGTTCAACCCATTTTATAGGTAGGACAACTCGGGTCCATTAAGGAGAAGGGACGGGCCCAAGTTCCCATAGCCAGTCAGCCAGCTAAAGGGAATCAGAAACCACTCAGAGCCAGTAGGCTCAGGTTCAATGTCCAGAGTAAGTAAATAGCTACAATGCTACATTTCATTGGGAAACTGTAGCAGAGGAAACCTAAGAAGAAGAGATGCTTGCTACAATATACAATGAAGTGCAACACTGTAGCAAAAGATCCTCTCCAGCCCTGATGGGGCACACAGAACACAGCCTGTAAGAAAACTGACAAGGTCAGACAAGACTGAATGCAGCCTCAGAGGGCCAGGGGCTCTAAGAAGATTGAATGACAGAGCTGGGATAACCTTAAAACAAAGAATGTCCCCATCAGAAGGGGCCTGGCAACACAGAATGGCAGAGATAAGAGGACATAAAGGTCATCTAGTATAGGGGTCCCCAAACTGTAAGCCACAGACCCCTGGGGAGACCCCAGAGATACTACTGGGAGCAGCTCCTAGGTGGCAAAGTGGATGGACCACCGGGCCTGGAGTCAGACCTGAGTTCAAATCCAGATTCAGATACTAGCCGTGTTACCCTGGAAAAGTCACTTAACCTCTCTCTGCCTCCATTTTCCTTACCTGTAAAATAGGGATAATAATAGCATCCAACTCCCAGAGTTGTGAGGATAAAATGAGATGTTTGTAAAGCTCTTAACACACTGCCTAGAACATAATGCTTAATAAATCTTCCTTTCCTTCCTCCCTTTCTCCTTTCCTTCCTTCCTTTCTCCTTTCCTTCCTTATTTCTTTCCTTCCTTTCTCCTTCCCTTCCTTCCTTCTTTTCTTCATTTCCTCCCCCCACAAAGACTTTTTGAGCACCACACAAAACAACTTTCAGCAAAGGATTTCAGCAAAATCCCTATGTGTGCTCAAGCCCTAGCAATTTGTTAATGTGTGTATGTATATTTTTATTCAATCAATGGATATTAATGACACAACTGTTATTCCAGAGTTTGTGTGACATTTTTAGTCCAATATCCTCATTTTACAGGTAAGGAAACTGAGGCCCAGCCCAGAGAATTTAGGTATCTTGTCCAGGATTACACGAGTAGTATTAGAGCTGAGATTTTAATACAGTCTTCTGACTTCAGAGCTAGCGTGATTTCCTTAGCACTGAATCAATTAGGTCAACAGGGGGTATCTATATTTAATAAGGCCAAGAGTCATTGATTTAGTCCATTCCCTTCATTCTCCAGATGGGGAACTGAGAGTTGGAGAGGGAAAAGGCCTTGTCTAAGCTCATATAACCTGTTAGACAAGGTTAGATGTGGTGCTGGAATAGTACAAAGAGCTCTGGACTTGGAGTCAGGAGTCCTGGGTTTGACCTCAGACTGACACTTACTTGCCATATGACATTGGGGAAGTACTTGATTTCCCTGGGCCTCAGTCTCCTTATATGAAAAAAACAGAGTTCTAGATGAGACCCCTTTCAGCTCTGATTATATGGGAACCTCTTCATATAAGCCAGTGCCCAGTTCTTCTGATTTCCAATGCAGGCCTCTCAAAAGTCCAGCAAACTACTGTCTATGACCCTTCTTTCAGTCAGGCAGAATTTTAGCTAGTATCCCCAAAACTACTTATGAAGATTCCTCAAAGAGAGGGGAATGGGGAAGAGAGAGAGGACTTCACAGGATGATGATGCAACCCAGCCATGCAAGAAGAGGCCTGGCCAGTGTAAGGAGTGACTAAGGGGTGTTCTTGCCCAAAATGATGCCACATTCTCTCTCTGTCTCTCTATTTCCTCCCACTCTCTCTGTCTCTTTGTCTTAGGTGTGCCTGTTGACTCCCCAGCTAGCCTGGGAACTGCCCAAGCCCCTGGGGTGGGGCAGGGTCTGGTCTTCTGGTCTTCTTACTTCTACCATAGCTGATAGATGGTCAATAAGTGACCATAGCTTGTGCCTGGAGGAAGCGGTGCCCTCCTAGATCCCAATTCCTAGGCAGGAAAGGATGAGTGCTAAGGGGGGAGGAGGCTGAGGGGATTCCACTTCCTACAAGAAACAGGTGGACATGAGCCCTGGGGGTAACTGGTCTCGGCTGTTCCTCATTCAGAAGCCTCTGGGAGCAGAGAAGGGAGGCAAGAAAGAAGGGAAGGAGACCTAGCTCTCACACACGTCTGGATGATCTGTTGGGCACTCTCTGATTTGAGGGGTTCTGTCTCCTCCCCACTGAGCACGCCCATCACACACAGATAGCATACGCTGTACATATACCACCCTAATGTTTGTGTATATACATGCATCATGAATGTCCATTGTATCACACAAAACCAGCAGATACCGAACAAACAGAGTACACAGGGCACACAAACACACCAGTGGTACGTGCAGACATCCACAATGAACACCAATTGCTTGTATGTAGGCCCACAGGCACATACTCCATATGCATGGAATACCTAGGTGGCACAGCAGATAGGGCACCAGGAAGACCTGAATTCAAATTCAGCTTCAGATACTTACAAGTTGCGTGACCCTGGATAAATCACTTAACCCCTGTTTGCCTTAGTTTCTTCATCTGTAAAATAGGGATAATAATAGCACCTATTTCTCAGGGTTGTTGTTAGGATCAAATGAGATGATAATTTTAAAATGCTTATGTTAGATATTATTATTATTTTTACAAACACCAGGCATACCCATACAAAGGGCAGCATCACAAAGGCATCTCTCATGTTCACAATGCACACCCATTGTGGGTGCAAATACTGCACAAAATGTGAACACATAGGATCACGGGACTGTAGATTCCAAGTTGAAAGGAAGCTGAGAAGCTATTGAATCCAACCCTCCCATTTCACACATGAGGAATCCGAGAATGAGAGGGGAAGGTGACTCGTCTAGGGTCTCACAGCTGGTCAGTACCAGAAGCAAGATTCCTCTTGACCCCAAACCTAGAGCTGTGTCCAGGCCGCCTCATTCCACTGGCACATCCACACAGCACAGAGGCCAATGAAACACCCTCCACACAAGCCACACACAACAACCTGAGCCATTATACGTTTTCACACACACCAAAGTTACACTGATTTCTCAAACAAAAGCCCCTTTTTGCTCTCTCCACAATACACACATGCGTAAATGCTTGTGACCCTCATCCACACCCATAGATAGAATTCCCTGTCTCTCCGTTCTTCATAAAGAACCAAGCCTTCCCCCTAGCCTTAGAGTTCCAGGCCCTTCCTTCCCCCTCCACAGATCTCTGCCCACCCACCATCTCATCTCCTCCCTGCCCCCATGGGGGTAGTGGGGTCTGTGGGCTTGGGAACAGGATGTGGGGTCACAGAAGGTCGGCATGCCTGGAGGCAGAGGAATGGTCTTGGTGATGCCCCTCTTTGGCAGTTGACCACCCAGAAGGGCTGGGCCTGGAGCCAGAGGGGCCTTAGCCGATCCCAGCTCCACCCCCATAAAGAGGTATTGGGATATAATGGAAAGAACCCTGGGAGTCAGAGGGCCTGGATTCTAGTTCTAGCTCTGGTTTGGCTACTGAGTTGCTGTGTGACTGTGGGAGTGTCCTGTGCCTCAGTTTCTATATCTTGTAAAATGGGAATGCTGGACTAGATGATTCAAGGTCAGTGCTGAAACTGTGTGTTCCACATTGCTGATGACAGATGAGCGCCCCCACCTCCATTCTCTAGGCGAGGGAAAAGGGAAGAACCTGAGCAGTCTTTGGGGATCCCAATATTCCCAAGCAGTGCTCTGGGTAATCAGGGTCTCTTACTAAGACTCACCCACCAGGAACAAGTGCATAGCTGGGAAGAATTGATCTCAGAGTTTCTGCTCCATAGGAGGGATCGGATAACCAGGCCCTGCTCACAGCTGCTTCTGCCTAGCCTGGTTCTCAGTCTGTCTAGGAACTTGGCAAAGAGAATTCAGTGTCAATGAGGACTGGTAAATGAGGAAGCTGTCCCCAGGATCAGTTAGGTTGGATTCATTTACTAGAGGCAGAGGGAGGAAAGGAGAGATGACAGAGTGCTGACAATGGCAACAATTAGTCTTAATATAAGGCAATGGGAGGGAGTGCAAAGAACCATGAATTGGCTGGAGATTTGGGTTACGGTCCTCGGTATGCGCAGACTGGATGATATGCCTTGGTTCCAGGCAAGTCCTTGTCTGGACCTCACTGTTCTATAAAATGAGGGCTAGGTGATCTCTAAATACCTTTCCATCTCTGATATTTTATGTTCTATGGTTATAGTTTCCACCACTGTCTGTAACTCAATGACTTTAAGCCTGAGCCAATTGATAGCATGGATGCAAGTCCACTGCTGAGGAGAGCTGAACTGTGAGTCACAGGACCTGAGTTCAAATCTTGGATTTGCCAGGTTCTACCAGTAGGACTTTGGGCAAGTCATTTTAACTTCCATGGCTTCAGTTTCCCCACCTGTAAAATGACAGAGTTGGGACTCAATAGTTTCTAAGTTTCCTTCCAGCTCAATATCTATGATTCTATGATTTTTTCTAGGCCTCAATTTCCCCACCAGTAAAATGGGTAGAATAACTCCCATTCTACCTACAGAGTTGTTGTGATATGGGACAGTGAATTCAGAAACCCCCTCTGTACTCTACAGATCAGTTTTTATAAATGTCAGGGATAATGAAGGTATTACTATTAGCAATAATCTCAATTTGTACAGTCTTATTTATATGTTCTTCCAAATCACTTTCACATTCATTAACTTATAAGATCCTTAGATCAACCTAGTAAGGCTGGCATTAATAATTCTGCTGAGAGCCAAGGTTGGGGGTGGGGGGAGGAGAAGTCAGTCAATGTCAGTGGCCAAACTGGGACTAGAAGGCTGATCTCTTGACTCCCAGCTCCACCAGGGTGTGTATGTGCAGTTGAGGATGGGCATCCCTTGACATGAGGACTCCAGGGTTTATTAGGCCATAAAGGCATAGTGGCCAGGGGGTCAGGGTACAGAGAAGAGGAGGCAGGCCTGGGGGAACCAGGTTTGGGGCCAAGGCCTAGAGCCTGGGGCCTTCTCCCAGAGTCCTGGGGCTCACTATCGCCAGCTAGCTCTCTGGCTAATTAATTTTAATTACCGCCTTTCACTGTTTGGAAATTGGGCCCGTCAGGGAGAAAATCCAGCAGCAGCAGCGACTTGTAATTAGGAAAAGGGAGAGGGAGAGAGAGAGGGAGACACTGAGACACCGAGTCCTCGTATCAGTGAATCGTTTAAAGGAAATTAAAGTGTCATTTACACCGAGCATGTAATTAAGGGGGGGGGGGTAGCCCCAGCTGGGGGTTCTCTGGGAGTCGGAGGCTGGGGGACTCTGGGCACAGAAGAGGCAGGGGACTAGGGCTAGGGAACTAAGGATGAGTCCCAGGGGAGACAAGAGGTTGAGACTGGGGGTGGAGGCAGGTGGTTTAAGGGGAGCAGGAGACTGAGCAGAAGCTAAGGGGCCTGGTAACACAGGAAAGACAAAGGGGTATATGATATTTGGTAGAGCAAATGAAGCCTGCTTACCGGACACATTCAGGGGAAATTCCTCCACCTTGGAGGCTGGGCCCCTTTGAGGTGGGGGAGGGGGAAGAGGGGCCAGAATGTTTCAGACGATTCCACTAGCAGCACATCTCCCTGTCCCATCAGACTCAAAGCTCAAGGAGTGATTGAAAGGGAATCCTGGCCTTACAAACCATCCATCCTAGCTGAGTCTTTTCCTCTTGTCCTCAGCTGGCTCACTGAGTTGGAAGGCACAGTTCAAAGTTTCCCAACCTGAAATACATGTTTCCCCAGAGGTACAAGAAACTTGTCAAGGGGGTGTAGGAAATATTTGGTAAATAATGATATTATCCTATTGAAATATCCTGAAAGAAGTAGTCTGTGAGGAAAAGAAGTTATGTAGCTAATAAAGTTTTCTTCATGAAAAGTTAATCTCTCGAGATAGCCATGCGGTTCAGTGAAGAGTATACTTGAACTTGGAGTCAGGAAGAGTTATGTTCTAGTCTTGCCTCAGACAACTGCCTTCTGTGCGACCCTGGGCACTTTAAATCACTTAACCTTTCTCAGTCTCAGTTTCCTCATCAGTAAAATGGAGATAATAGCTTCTACCTCTTAGGGTCATTGTGACGATTAAATAAAAAAACACATAAAAAGTATTCTGCAAACCTTAAAGCACCACATTGCTGTTTAACCACGTCTGACTCTCTGTGACCCTGTGGCCCATTGCATACCAATACTGTCCAAGGGGTTTTCTTGGCAAAGATTCAGGAGTAGTTTGTCATTTCAGAGGCAAAGTGACTTGTCCAGGGTCACACAGCTAGTAAGGGTCTGAGGTGATATTTGAACTCAGGTCTTCCTGATTCTGGGCCCAGTGCCCTATCCACGAGCCACTAGCTGCCTCAAAGCACTATATGCTTAAGAGCTATGATTATTTATTTTATTTCTAACACATATATGCCTAACAAACTCTACCCCCTCAGGCCCACAAAGGGTCAAGGGATAGATTTCAGTAGGTCTGTGATGAAGATGGGAGGGGGAGGGGATTACATCTTTATTTTCATCAACCTCTAACTGAAATTTAGCATTTCCTTTAATTATAAATTTCACAAAAAGCAGAAAAAATTATTCTGAGGAGGGGTCCATAAAAGAGGTCTGTCCATAAAAGGTTAAGGACCCCTAGTCTAGAATATATTTCCTTTTATATCGAACAGGGGTTATGGCAATAATGAAAGCTTAAGGGGACTGGGACCTAAGGAGGTTAGGGTCCCTTATCTAATCTAGGTACTGCTTGTCCATGAGCACGTGGCTCATCTAAGGTCACATGGATTAGTAACAGCCACACAGAGACCAAGGCATTGTTAAATCCTCCCAGTTGCAGTGTCCTGGTGGTGCTGGGGAAAGAATACTGGGCTTGGAGTCAGGAGACCCCAATGAAGTCTTGGCCCCACTATTTCCTGGCTATTGGATTTGGACAAATTATTTCCCCTTTCTGGACTTCAGTTTCTCATCCATCAAAAGCAGCAAAGAGCCCCCTCACTATCGACTGACTTTACTATGGCATTTACGGAGCATTTTGCTCACTTTCATATATTACAGAATTAGAAGGTCATTATTTAGGCTAGTTCACCTCTCTGGGCCTCAGCTTCCTCATCTGTAAAATGGGGATAACAATGATCACATTACCTGCAGGTTTTGTTTCTTCAAAGCACTTAAAAATTCTAAAGTACTAGAGAAATTTGAGGTATTGTAGTTCTTGTGATTCTGGCATTCGGTGAGCAGGGAGTGGAGAAGCTTAGAGGAAGAGAGAAGGCATCCCCGAGGGCTGGGGGAGTCCAGGAAGGACTTTTTCTTTGGGTCTTTGCTTTCTCACTGCCCAGGAGAGTGCTTAGTATTACTGGATGAATAACTGAATGAATGACAAAGCGGGGCTATATCCTCCAGCCTCTTACTCCAAGGTAGCATCTCCTGTATGACCCATTTCCTTGCTCCTTCCCGTCCAGTGTCCTGAGATCCACCCCACTTCTTCCTTCCTTCCCACTTTCCTGGCAGCTCAAGTCCTTGGAATTCCTCTGGCCTTGGGGAGGAGCTTTGTTGGGGGCTCCAGGGCCTCCAATCCTCCCACCTTCAGGCCATGCACTGGGTTGTAAGGATTTGGAGAAGAAACTGACTAAGGTGGCACCTGGTCCCTTATTAACTCTCTCAGGACCCTCCTTATTCCTTTCCCAGGCTAAATCATTGACCAACTCAGCAATTCTACCCAAACATCCCCCAAGTATACACATGGTACCAGGGTGGGGGAGGAGGAGGTGGAAGAGAGAGGCTACCGGGACAGTTACTCCTTTAGTGCTAAGGAAAGTCTTATTTGGGACAGTTAGGTAGCGCAGTGAATAGAGCACCAGCCCTGGAGTCAGAAGGACCTGAGTCCAAATCCAATCTCAGACACTTAACACTTACTAGCCCTGTGACCTTGGGCAAGTTACTTAACCCCAATTGCCCTGCCTTCCCCCCTGAAAAAAAAAAGTCTAATTTGCTGTTACCTTTGACAAGTCACTGTCCCTCAGTTTCATCCTCTGTAAAACAAGGGGGCTTGAAGCAGATTTGGAGCCAGAGGACCGACCAGCTACTCACTACCTATACTCAGCAGTCAAGTTACCTCTGAGTTTTCTTTAGTTTTCTCATCTGTAAAATGAGGTTAGACTAGATAATGTCCAAGATCTCTTCCAGCTTAAAATCTGTAAGCTTACATATGTCTAGAATGTGCCTTCCAGCTCTGACATTCTGTGTTCCGAGATTCCTTCCAGCTCTGACAATCTATGTTCTCTGGCTATGATTCTAAACCAGCCTGAGTAAGGAGGGGTTGGGGGGAGGTCGTGGGGGGGAAACACAATGGGAAACTCAGTGTGCGTCATCGGGAAGGGGAGCATTAAGGGGCCTGGCTCGGTGCTGGGAACGGAAGGCAATCCAGTCCAAGGACAAGAACAAAACAAAAGCAGAGAAAGAGTCC
>NW_027185782.1:1865228-1884596 GCF_028583685.1 Petaurus breviceps papuanus | reverse complement strand
GGGGGGGGGTGGGATGGGCGGGGGGGGGTGTGGGGGGAAGAGGAGAAAAACAGAAAAGAAAAAAGAAAAAAAAAAAAGAGGGGGAGGGGGGGGGGGGGGGGGGGGGGGGGGGGGAAAGCTCTGGGGTCAGAGCGGACCACAAGACCCCAGTGAGTCAGTGGCCTGGAATGTCCCAAGGAGGGGCTAACAGAAGGGAGGGGAGGATGGGGCCAGACAATAAGTAAGGAAGAGCAACAGTTAAAAGAATCAAGGTAGACTTTGTATTTTAGTCATTTTAGAGCTCCTTCATTTTCTGCTCAGTAGTAAAAAGATTCCTAGATTCAGAGCCCACCTGGAATTTGGGTTCTGCTAGTAATCAGCTATGAGACTTTCAAAGATTCACAGAACTTTAGAGTTGGAAGGGATCTGGTGGCCATCCAGTGCCAAGTCATCGATGAAGATCTGGAAGGAACCTTAAAGGTCTAAGATACTCATTTTACAGGTGAGGAAACTGAGGCCCCCAAATTTAGTGACTTCAAGGTCAGGAAAGTAGCAAGTACTTAGAGCTGGGATTTGAACTCAGGTCCCCTGCCTCTAAAGCTATTCTTCCTACTGCACCACAGTGCCCCTTCCTCTCTGCAAAGGGCAGAACTGGACTAGACGACTTCCAAGGGCCCTAACATGATGACTAATATTTATACAGCTGAAGGTTTGTTTTATCTCATGTAATCCTCACAACAACACTGTAAAGTAGGTGAGATACACACATCCCATTTTACATTTGGGGAAACGAAGGCTGACATAGGTTAAGTGACTTGCTCAGGGTCACATAGTGTCTAAGACAAGATTTGAATTTGATTCTAAATCTAGTGTTCTTTTCACAAGGAACCTCTTGGCTCTTTCAGTCACTGTTCTAAGGGCCCTCTCTGATGTTCTGTGTTCTGTATCCAGATGGCTATCTCCCATCACTTACAGTCTCTGTTCTTAGGTACCTCCCAACTCTGACTTCAGTGGATCACCCCATGGTCCCAGGTTTGCTAGGTCTCTGCCCACACAGAAACCATCCTTTCACCAAGAGGTACTCCAGGCCCAAAGGGTGAGGACATCTGGGTGATGGGGTGTGGTCCAGCTTTGCTTCCAGAGATAAAGCCTAGTTCATTGGCCTAGCCTTTTTTCCCATACATCATAAGGAAGCTTCTTCCTTGCAAAATGCTTTCCAGGGGCTCTGTAGCTGCATTCAGTTTTCCCAGGTGGCCTCTGGGCAAGGGCCATGACTACTTCCAGGTCAATCCTTCCTGCTTAAACTTTCATCTCCGAAAGGTGGAAATTTCCTAGAGAAGTAAGGTCAATAGTATACTCCTTGTTCACACAGTGTCTCAAAACTCTAAGGGTCTGAAAATTCCTCCCATTGTCTACCTTGGAGCTAAGTGGCTACAACCACAAACCAATTTCTTTCTGTCTTCACTTGGGATGAAGGCCTTTATCTCTATGGATAACAACCTGGTTTTGCCTCCCATCAGCCTTCCCGCTAAGTCAGGAGACAACTTGTCCAGCCAAGGATCCCAGGAGCCAAGGATCCAAAGAGCCACATTCTTGGCAACTGCCATTCCTGTGGCCATGCTTAAGGCTTTCCTCACCACCCTGGAGGGCAGGTATCATTAGCCCTACTTTACAAAGAAGTCAACTAAGGGACCAGAGAGCAGTGGCTTACCCAAGACCACATGGCTGGTTAGTAGCAGAAGCAAGCCTGAGCGGTTCTCACTTACCACCACATCCAGCAGCAATTCCTCTAAACCACATTGTCTCTGTCAGTTAAATATTCCATACCTTACCATATTTCTCCCTTCTCTCAGGAAAAAAAAATCCAAATCAACAACCCAGAATCCTCCCTGAAAATGATATAGGGACAGTACTCCTAGTAATGAAGAGGAGATGAAAGGAGAGGAGAGGAGGGGGAAGCAGTTGAGGGAAGGCTGAGTGGCCCTGGGCTCTGCTTTCCTGCCTGCTCTTTGTTGCCTGTTGAAACTCCCCCAGACCTTCCCCATCCCCCAGAGAATCACTAAATGGGCAGAAGCCATCGATCTTTGCTACATGGGGGCCATCTATGAAGAAGCCTCAGGGAATGCTAACATCATTACTAGCTGCCAGCTCTCCAGTACTTGAAAGTTCACTGTATACCTTACTTATAAACCACTGGGTCAAGTAGGGGGGTGTAGGGATTTTTATTGTTGTTCAGTTGTTTCAGACTCTTTGTGACCCTATTTAGGGTTTTCTTGGCAAAGATATTAGAGTGGTTTGCCATTTCCTTCTCCATTTCATTTTACAGATGAGGAAACTGAGATAAACAGGGTTAAGTGACTTGCCCAGGGTCACACAGCTAGTAAGTGTCTGAAGCTGGATTTGAACTCAGGTCTTCATGATTCCAGGCCCAGCACTCTATCCCCTGCAGCTACTAGCTACCCAGTGTAGGGATTATTCATACCCTTTTATAAAGGTAGAAACTGTGACTTCAAGATGGGGAAAGCCTTGGTGGAGGGAGGCCTCATTGCTAATAGGCGGTATGGCTAGGACTTAAACCCAAATCTTCTTCCTCTTGCTCATGCTCTCTTGGCCATACACACCATGTTGCCTACTTGTGAGAAGACTGGAGGGATGGGGTGGATACTACTGTAGGCTCCATACACTTGGTCCCTCACATTGCCCTTGCCCTCTCCCACCTGCACCTGTAGGGGAGGGCTTGGGAATTAGTTACCAGCACAGTTATTTCCTCGCCTGCCCTCACATGGCTGATATAAGGCAAAGAGAGGTTTATCCTGGGAAATCCAGTCATGTACATGTCCAGGACTACATCTCCCATCATGCCTTGGGCTTTGTTACTGGTTCAGAGAAAGACATCCAGTCAGGGAGGGGGCAGTGCTGTGTATATGTGTGTTTGTGTGTGTATGTGTGTGTGTGTGTGTGTGAGGGGGTACTGCCAGAAGCTTGGGTGAAGGGAAAGAAAGGGAGAGGGCAGCAGCAGATCCCTGATCCCCGACTAGTCACCAAAAGAAGGGTTTTTAATAACCTGAGGCTCGCGGCCCCCCAAATCACCTTAACACTTTCTAATTTACGGGCACTTTATCTGGATGTCCCTTGTGGAGGAATGATGAATGGGTTTGATAATCAGAGAGAATTATGTTCCTCAGGCGAGTGGCCCCAGCCCTAACACTGCTTGCTGCTTCCCTTGGTCAGACCCAGCTGCTCTACAGAAGTGGGGGGGGGCAGCTTGTAGGGGGACCCTTCACACAGTCAGACTCAGTAACTGCTTCTCATGACATCAGAGTCTCCACAAGGGCAAGGACTGTCTGAGCTCACAAAATTCATAGTATCCCAGGGTTGGGAGAGACCCCAGCAACCAAATCAGCTTCCACAGGAATCCTCTTTCTATGAGTGGTCGGTCATCCAGCTTCCACATGGAAGCCTCCAGGGATGGACTTACTCCTCCCACAGCAATCTGTTCCACTCCAGGACAGCTCTAATTGGTACAAAGTTGCTGGGTAAACCCCCCCCCCCTTCTGACACTGAGCAGAGACCCACTCTACAAATTCCACTTTGCTATTTGTTTTGTCCTCTGGGGCCAAGCAGAAAAAAGCTAATCCCTTCCCCTCACAACAGGCCTTCATATTTGAAGACAGCTTTCATGGTTTTCCTAAATCTCTTTTTCCTGTCCCTAATTTCTGACACCCTGGCTGACCTCCTCCTGAGCTTTACCTGCCCCTCAATGTTCTTCCTAAAATGTGGTACCCAGACTGAACACAGAAATCCACATATAAGCCAACTGGCAGAGAAAACAGTGAGACGGTTTAGCTGCTAGTTCTGGATGCTATCTACAATTGGTTATCTCATGGTCCAGAACAGCATTCTGCACACAGTAGGCGCTTACTATTAGTTCTTAGGATCATAAACTTCCAAGTCACTTTAGATACAACTAGTTCCCCCATTTTACAGATGCCAAGAAAAATTAAGTGATTGGTCAAGGTCACACAGGCAAAGGCGGCAGGACCCCAGGGAGAATTTGAACCCTGATTCTCTGGCCCTAGAGTGGCTGCTCTCTCCACTGTGCCATTCTGCTTCTCTAATGGGAAGTGAATCAAATTGGATTTCTTCCAATGGGTTCGTCCTCAGGGCCTAGGCAGCCTTGGACAGAACCCAGTATTGGACACCCATCTGGGCTCCTTCACTGCAGTCTCACCAGAAGGCAGGGGATTAGATGGCATTGGTGCCTCCAGGACCTTTTCCATTCCAAAGAGAGGCCTGTCAATTCCTAACTCTGGCCTGGATGATGGGTCAATTGGAAAATTAGCAAAATGTTTCCTAAGCAGCTACTATGGGCAAGGCTGTGTGTGTGTGTGTGTGTGTGTGTGAGAGAGAGAGAGAGAGAGGGGAGGGGAAGACAGAGGAGAAGAAGAGAGAGAGGGAGAGAGAGAGAGGAGGGAGGAGAGGGAGAGAGAGAGAGACAGAGAGAGAGAGACAGAGAGAGAGAGAGAGAGAGAGAGAGAGAGAGAGAGAGAGAGAGAGAGAGAGAGAGAGAGAGAGAGATCTTAGAATCACAGACTTTTAGAATCTCAGAGCTGGAAAGGAACCCTAGTCCACCTATTCCAGCTATCTCAGGGGGCACAAAATACCATCTAAGACTTTCCTGACAGGGATCAGTCACCCAGCCAGCCTCTGCTTGAACCCTTCCACTGATGGGTAGCTTAGGTCTTTATGTGACAGCCTGTTCTGTAGTGGAATAGCTCAGACAGGATGATAAAACCTTCCTCTTTATAATTTGATGGTCCCAGGCCTTCTGGGGTCACAGAAATTGGGAGCTGGGATGACCTTCAGAGTCCAAATTGTGCCCAAGTAGAAATACCCTCTACAGCATCTCTAGCAAGTGGTGATACAGCCTCTGCTTAAAGACTTCCACTCTTTAAGTTCAGTTTCAGATAGACAACAACCTCCCAAGCCAGCTCATTCTACTTTGGGACAGCCTCAATCATTAGAATGTTTTTCTTTATATGGAGGCACAGCCAGCTTCTCCAAAACTTCAATTACTCTAGGCTCTTCCCTCTGTGCTCAAAAAGAGCCAATCTAAGCCCTGTTCCCCATCTCAGCCTCTCAGATATTTGAGGACAGCTCCCATGTACCTTATAAACCATCTCTTCTCCAGGCTAAACATTCTCAAATACTCCAAGCAATCCTTGTATTGTCCTCTCAACTTATCCCAGTTGCCTTCCTCTGGTCCCCACTCTAGTTTGTTAATGTCCTCCCTGCATGGCCAATGTGGAAATTAAGATGGTCAATGTGGGAAGTAAAATGGCCAATGTGGGAAATAAGATGGCCAATATTGGAATTTGTTTTGCCTGCCTATGCATACTGGTTACAAGACTTTTGTTTTTCTTGTTTATTTCTCAGTGGGGGAGGGGAGAAGACAGATGCTTGTTAAATAAAAATAAAAAAGTTAATTTAAAAAAATGTGCTTCCTGAAATATAGCTCTTAGCCTTAAACATGATGGCATAGATGTGGTCTGACCAAGGCAGAGTTCAACAAGCCTATTACCTTCCTTGTTTTGGGCACTGCGTGTATTAACACAGCCCAAGATCCATTTAGCTTTGATGGGCTGCCTTGTTTCACTGGTGAATCGTATGGAGCTTTCTATCCACTAAAAGCCTCAGATCCTTCTCACAAAACTATTTAACAGTCTAACCACACCTTCTCATCCTTGTACTTGGGGTTACAAAATAAAATGCCCAAGAGTGGGGCTATACATTTATCCCAATTACATTTCACGTGTTAAATTTGGTCCAACATTCCAGCAAGCCAAGATATTTTTGACTCCTATTTCGCCACCCAACATGTTTCTTGGCTATTTCTTCCAGCTTGCTGTTCTCCACAAGTCTCATATGCATGCCACGGATACCTGCAACCAAATCACTGATAAAAATGCTGAACAGCACAAGACCAAGGGTAGAGCTATCTGGGGCATTTCACTAGAGACAGGTCTCAAGTGGGCTCTGAAACATGCTATCATCCTGCCAGTTCTAAATCACCTTCAGTGTGTATGTTATCATCCAAACCAGTGATCTCCAAACTTTTTTTGGACAGTGTACCCCATAAGTAAAACACTTTTGAGCACCCCATCTACATATCAATTTTAATGAATTATATAACTATATATATATATATATATATACATGCATACATACATGGTTACTCACTGTCCAAACCAAAACAAAAAATGTGGAGGAGGGAGGCTTTTACCAGTCCCTGCCTCGGAGTGTAGACCTTTTGAGGGTCTCCTCCTGAAGCCAGAAAGTGATCTTGGTGGCAGAGGACAGGTAAGTAGGACATAGATGGCTGCTTTAGGTACCAGGTGGCTGGGCAGTTATAACTGCTTTGAGGCTAGAGATGGCTAGAGAAGGAGGAAGGGACTAAAAGTGGTGGGGAACCTGCAATCCTCGAGGCCACGTGTGGCCCTCTAGGTCCTCAGGTATGGCCCTTTGAAGGAATCCAAACTTCCAAAGAGCCACACTTGAGGACCTAGAGTGCCATGAGGCCACAAGGTTCCCCACCCCTGGACTAGGAGTTTGTACAGCATAGGGAGGAGATGAGGAGGGAAGAAAAAGTGTGGCTATGTCAGAGAAATCTCATGATTAGCTATTTCAAGACAACTTTTTGGCCTCTGATTGGTTAATCTCACATTTCTTGGGCTCATGTCCTGGTCTTCCACTTTGTAGATCACTGTTCTACACTAGCTTTATGGGACTTCCTTAGAGTCACAGAATCTCAAAGCTATAAGGGCCCCCAGAGAGTATGTAGTCCAAATGTCTACATACAATTTTCTTAACCTGGTGTTTATGAATTTAGTTTTAAAAAATATTTTGATATTCAACATAATTGATTTCCTTTATAATCCTATATATTTTATTTTATTACTTTTTTTTTGAGAGGGGAAGGTAGGGCAATTGGGGTTAAGTGACTTGTTCAAGGTCACACAGCTAGTTTGTGTGTGTGTGTTAAGTATCTGAGGCCAGATTTGAACTCAGGTCCTCTTGACTCCAGGGCTGGTGCTCTATTCACTGCGCCACCTAGCCATCCCTATATATTTTATTTTAAACACTGAAAAACAGCATTCTGAGCTTCACCATATGGCCAAAGGGCTCCTTGTCACAAACAAAGGTTAAGGACTGTTCTACAGCATTCCTAAAGGAGGCTCAACTTGAAGATTTCAGCTGCATGGGGAACTCAATCTCCTCAGAGAAACCAATTCTACTTTTGGACAGCTCTCATTCTTAGGAAGTTTTGTATTTCTTTTTTTCTCTAATGGAATCTGCCCATTGCTCTTGGTTCTGTCCTATAGGGTTAAACAGTACAATTCTCTTCCATGTGATGTCCCTTTGAATACTTGCAGGTAGCTATCATGTCCATCCCTGAGTTTTTATCTCTCTAGGATAAACATTCTCAGCTCCATAGAGGAATCTATGATCTAGTTCTGGAGACAGGATAAAGAAGACACACAATATGAGACTGTGTTTATGCAGTGGGGGAAGAGTGGTAAGGCTGAAAGAGCCTAGGGAAAATGGAGATTAGTGTTGGCTAGGGTGGTCAGGGAAAGCTTCCTGGAGGAGGCAGGAGGCCAGTGAGACCTTGAAGGATGAGTCAGATTGAGGGGAGGCAGAAGGGTGCTCCAAGTGTGTGCAGGGAGTGGTGGGTGGGGTTTTAAAGAACTTAATGTGGTAATGGACAGAGGCCGATGGAAAAATGTGTGAACAAAACCCCTGAAAGACAAGTATGATGATCAATGCAAAGACCCCACAATGATGCCAGAGGATCATGAAACATGCTACCCCCTCATCCACAAAGCTGATGGACTCAAAATTAAGCAGGAAACATACATTTTGGGGTATGGCCAATGGGGGAATTTGTTTTGCTTGACTGTGCACAGAGTCATTAGGAGGATTTTCTTGTTCAATTGAGAAGGTTGCTGGGAGTGCAGTGAATAGAACACTGGGCATGTAGTCCAAAAGAGTCAACATTCTGAGTTCAAATCTGGCCTCAGACACTTTATTAGCTGGGCAAGCCTATTTGTTTTAGTTTCCTAAATGGCAAAATGAAGATAATAACAGTACCTACCTGGCAGGAGTGGATCAAATGAAATCATGGTGTAAAATGCTTAGTATTGTGCCTAGCACAATGTAGGTACTACAGAAATGCTTATTCTATTACATTCCAATTGGGGAATAGGTGGGAGAAAAAATAAATGCTTAATTGAATAAAATTTCTATACATATACATATGTGTATATGTGCACATGCACATACAAACATGCATACATGTATAGATACATGTAAGTGTGCACGCAAGCACACACACACACCATAGATGTTTTAAGAAGACCCAGAAGGAGCGTGACCAGAGGACCCTGGGGCTCAATCCCCTTAAGACCTCAAGCAAATCCCTTCCTGAATCTTGGCCTCAGTTTTCTCCTCTGTAAAATGGAGATAGTGCCATTTACCCCGCCAATCTCAGGAGCCAGTTTAGATAAGCCTCAAAGGAGATAAGTATGCAAAGGGCTTTGTAAATGTCACAGAGTCCTTATTGCCAGTAGGGAAGCACCCCTGACAGTCTGGGGAAGACCCCTTTCTCAGAATATTGCTGTTAAATGAAGAAAATGCATAGGATCATAGTAAGGAAACTGATTATTATCAAGATACATTTTTCAAAATGTTAAAAAAACAAATTCTAGGATCAAAAGGGGGGATGGGGAGGGGGAGGGAAGCTGTCTTTAGGGACCCAAGGAGTGTCTTCTGTTATCACTACATATGAGCCAAAAGGTATTTTTTTCAGGGTGCTTGGGCAAAAAATGGCAGCACCTGCATCTTTAGCAAATGAGGGAGGGGGGAGTGATGGCCTAGGGTACAATGTAGAGCTCTCTTAGAAGAAGCATTTATAAAATGCCTACTGTGTGCAGAGTCCTAGATACTGACAAAGATGAATTTAGATAATAGGATCAAGTTCTGGAAGGGTCTTCAAGTTTAACTCCATCATTTTACAGAAGAGGAGAATGAGGTCTAGGGAAATTAATTGATGTGTACGAGGCCACAGAGGCAGTGTGTCAGTCATACGTAAGACCTGAAACCAGGTCCTTTGACTTGAGAGTCATTGCTCTTTCCCTGTTACTATTCCCTACCCTCATTGAGCTTACCACCCGGTGGGGGAATAAAGAACTTAGCATTTTAGCATAATAGCAACAGCAAAGTACTAGTGGAGGTTTGAGGGGAAAGGGTTATTTGCTAGTTTTTAGGTAGAATGGGGTGTAGGCCAAAAACAGGGAATAATATTTCCCAAAACAGGGAAGAAACTCACCAGGAGAGGAGGGGATTGGTGAGGAGGACGGGGAGAAGAATAGCAAGAAAAATATGTCAAGCTTGGTTGAAAAAGGCAGTTTCAGACTAGTGGAAAAAGCTCTGGACCTGTAATCAGCACTCCTGAACCCTAATCCTGCTAGTAGTGGGCTTGTAGGTGAAGTATTCACCCTCTTGGTGCCTCAATTTTCCTCTTCTGTAAAATGGTAACAATAATTGTAGTACTGTTGGGATTTTTTTTTTAAGGAACTTTGTAAACTTTCAAGTAACTATGTAAAGGAGAGTTATTATTATTCATGAGGGGCCAGACTCCACCTCCAAGGCTGGTATGTGACTTGTGGTGGCGTCATTTTTCTGTTCGGGGGTAGTTCCCTCACCCTCCCTTGGACAGACAAGTCTCATCTTTGGGATGATAACAAATGGGTCACATTACCCTTCTAACTAAGGCCTTTGTTCATTTCGGTGCTAGTCTTTTGCAAGCAGCTTTTTCACATATCCTCACAGATCTGTTTCCCCACCCTCTCGCTCCCCCCCACCAACTCTGGGCAAGGATTATTAGCCCCATCTGAAAGATGAGGACACTAAAGGCTCAGAGAGGGAAGAAATTTGCCCAAGGTCACACAGCCAGAGAGAGGCAGCACCGAGATAAGAAGCCAGGTCTCCTGTTTACAAGTCTAAAGCGTCACCACTATCCTCACCGCTGCCTCTGTTTCCAAGAGACATGTTTCTGGGCCAGACAGACAGAGACAGATGTCCAACACCAAAGCAACCCAGGGAGAGAAGCTGACAGGGACCTTGAGCTCCAGGCCTGGGTAGCCCCACCCCTGCCTCGATCCTGGCTTATGGCCTTGATGGATGACCTTGACCCCCTAGCATGTGCAGCACCCCCCTTCCCCCAATGGAAGAGAGGGGAGGGGAAGAGGGCTGCAGCCAGCCTGAGGCTCCCAGGGGATTGCTGTTGGTGCTGTCCTTGGCCCAGGCTCTGCTTTTCCTTAGCACCATGAATTGTGCCATTGGCTGCTTCATCCCTCCCTCCACAGCCGCACAGCTGCAGGATTTGGCTGAGGTGACCCACCTTAGGGGAGGGGGTGTGGGGATCCCTGTTTGCCCTGCCCTTCCCCCTAAGCTACCAGTAGCCAAACAGCAACGACAGAGAGGAGGGGAAATACAGCTAAATGGGGGCTATCTTTTCCCAGTCCACCAAAAAAAAAAAAAGAGTCCACATTGCTTATGAAATGAGGGGGATTATATATACAAGGAAGTCTCTGAGGTCCCCTCCAGCCCTGACATTCTACGCTCCCTTTCAGTCTAAACATTCTGAGTTCTATGTTCTAAGGCCCCTTCCAGGCCTGACATTCGATATGTCATATCATCCCAGGGTCCTAGTCCCAAGGTTCTCCTAGGACAAGGTATCTGGAGGACCCTCAAGCTCCTAGCCTCTAAACTGCTCCTTGAAGGGGGATAGATTGGGCAGAAGTCCTGTTCTTGTGGCTTCTTCTAGCTACCTTCCTGAGTCTGGCTGGCAGCAGCAGTACCCCCCTCCCCCTTTTTCTTTCCAACCTACTCCTTTTCTCTGATCTTTTCTACACTGGGGAATTGGGTAGAGAGTCAGAATCAAGCCCTGACTACCACATTTCTCTCCCTTTCCTCTCCTCCCCTCCCCAACATATCAGAAGGAAAATAAAGGGCAAACCTCCCATATATAACCTGCTTATCCCCTCCTTCCAACATAGCAGATACCCTCACAGTGGTCATCTGCAGATGAAAGCCAATAAAGTGTCCAGTTCACACAAGTATTAAGTGCCTACTCTGTGCAGAGTTTATTTATTTGGATAAATAGCAACCTTCCCTCTGGGACAGAAAGCCAGGGGTTCAGACCTCAATGATCTGAATTCCTGTCTATGGATCCCAGTTCCCTATGTCCCTGGCCTCAATCACATACATAGGTAGTGGTGGAGAATTAGGGTGAAAGTTAGGGACTAGTTTCTGCTGAAAGATCCAATCTCAAGGACCACATCCCAAATCTGCCTACCCTCCATGCACCCAAACCCACAGATCTGACACAAAGCAGTCCACCCATAATCAAGGGATCAACAAATGTTTACTGGTATGCTTATGGTGTGAAAGGTGATGAGGAGGAAAATTCAAAGATGCAATAGACCAGTCACTAAGGTATAGCCACCTTCCCCAACCCCTTCCTTCATTCAGCCCAAGTCCTGGTGGCAGCTCCTAAATCCCAGAGACTCCAGACCACTCGACCTCAATGGAAATTCCAAGAAAATCACTGGCTCACTGGGGTCCTCGACCCTAAACAAAGGTAAATAAACTGCAGCACCGTCCCCCCCCCCCAATCTTCTTCAGACCCTCAAAACTGGAAAGGACAAGAAAGGACTTGGAATGACCTCTCCCTTTCTCTCAGTCCTGGTTGATCTCCAGGAAACCGGATCAGAGGCACAGGACTATAATGGAGAGAATGTCAGAAGAGCAGGGTTCGAGTCTCAAGTCTACTAAACAGCTGTGTGACCCGGGACGAGTCATATTCCCCCTATCTAGGCTTTAATTTTGTTTCTTCTGCTTGACGAACTCCGCCTCCCCCCCATGGACTAGAATAGATGCTTTCTACCATTCCTTTCCTAGCGCTGGGGCTGTTTTGAGCCTATAAAACCCGAGGAAAACCTATTTCCCCAAGCCCAAAGCAGTCTTCCTCCCGATCCCAGCCTCACTAGCGTCCACCTGGGCCATCCTCCCACTACCTCCCACCCCGGTCATACCGGGTCTGGGGGCTCCGAGAACTGGGACTAGGGCACCGCTGGGTCGTGTGTCCCGCCCTGAGAGGTGCTGGACCCCTCCGCAGCGCCACCTCTTGGGGGCCCAGAGCAGGTAGCTCTGCTACCCAAGCGAGCGAGGGTCGAGTCCGGTCCTGGGGGGTGTCGAGAGGGCAAGTGAGCACCGGCGGCGCTCGGCCCCCTCTAACTCGGAGGGGGCGGGCTCAAAGGCCCGCCCACCGACTCCCCCACGCACACAGGGGGCGGTGGCTCTCCCCACTCCTTCCTTCCCAACCGATGCCCCGCTCCACCCCCCACGGGCCACCCCGAGTTCGTAGCAGGCGACAACTAAGTTGTCCCAACCCCTCCACCTCCCACGTGCAACCGCCCCCCCAACCTCACGTGACGGAACCCCCCGGGCTCCAGGGACCAATCAGAGCCTGGAGGCTGCAGCGCCCTCGAGTCGGGGGTGGGGTGGGGGGTGGAAATGCTTTATTCCCCCCCAAAAAACATTTCCCCACAATCAGGAGATAGATTCTTCCTTTGTCCCTTTGTCTCTCAGTCTGGGGGCGCCAGGGGGGGCTACAAGTCAGGCCTGGACACCTTGAGCCCAGAGCCGCGGGAGTCAGAAGGAGGGGGCGACCAGGAGAAGGGAAAAAGAGACTGGGGGTGGGGGGATGAGAAGGGTGGAGAGGTAGATAGTCGTTCCCCACCCAATTCACTGCCAGCCTTGGCTGCGCCTCTTGGAGATCTGTAATCCCTCTATTGCACGCCACCTGCCCCTTGCGGCTCCGGGGGCTGCCAGCCTCCACTGAGTACCCGGGGACTCTACCAGTTCCCCCCTCCCCCCAGTTCACCCCAATCTCTTTCGCCGCTACAGCTCCAACCGTGGGGAGTGGGGGGCGGGGGCCTAGATTTGCAGAAGCCCGTCCCCCCCCCCCAGCCCCTCCTCCGCTATAGCGCCTGGCGCTCCCGGCCCCCGCCCCGCGCTTCCCGGGTCCCGTGCAGGGCGCTTACCTCGGCTGCCCGCGGTCCCCGGAGAGCGGCTGCGCGCGGCTCCCCGCGCCGTGCCCTGCGCTGCGCTCGGCGCGCACCTGTCCCTGCCCGCGCTGTGGCGGCAGCTCAGCCGGGCATCCTGCGGGGGGGAAGGGGAGGGGGGAGAGGGGGGGGGAAGGAGAGGATTCGGGGGTCGGCTCCCCCCCTCCCCCCCGCACAGCCGCCGCCGCAGCAGCTGTGCGCGCCCAGGCAGCGGCACCTTGTTCGGTGCGCGGGCCGGCCAGGCTAGCTCCGAGCGGCAGCTGCAGCGGGGCTGGGGCGGCGGGGGCTGGGGCTGCGGGGAGGGGGGTGGGGAGGCGCGGTCTTGTCCGGTTCTGTCCCCTCCCCTCCAGCCCCCTCAAGCCCCTTCAGGCCCTGGGCGCTCCCTGAGGGCCCCGGCTCGGGCAGCTCCAGGGCTGGGTGGGCGCACCTCCCGCATCTCTTGCACCCGCCGCGGCCGCGGTTGAGGCTCTCCCTCTCTTCCCTTCTCTTCCCCTCCTTTCCCCTCCCCAGCCCGGCCCGGCCTCAGCCTCAGCTTCAGCCTCTGCCTCTGCCTCAGCCTCTGCCTCAGCCTCAGTCCCTGGCGCCACGAAAAACCCGGCCCGGATCCTGTCCCCGGATCAGCCCGCCCCATGGAAGGGGGGGGCGCGCGGCGTGGGGGGCCACCCCCCTTTTCCCACGCACCGCAGCTTCCGGAGTGACGGTCCCCTTCAGGTCTCTAAGAGAATGAATCTGTCCACCCCCACCCCCTTTTGGGCAGAACACAGGGTAGGCGGAGGGTGTTGGTCCTCCTGGGACAGTGGACCCAGGAATCCCGGTTTCCAGGGCCTCAGAAAGGAGACTGGAAGCCCCACTCAAAGCAGAAGCCCTATCAGAGAAGGAATGCGCCTTTGGACAAGCGCTGGATATAAATGGGTCAACCTGTGTACTCCCCCCCCCCCAAGGGGGAAGATGGGGAGAGGGAGGAGGGATACAGAGACAGAGAAAGAGATGGCTGTCGGCTCAGATAGCGCCCAGAGAGACTGTAATTGGTATTGGGGAAGATGAGGCTTGCAAATTTCAGTCCCCACCTCGGGCTGTATCCTTAGCACCCCAGCCCTATGTACAACATGGCATGAGTGTGTGTGTAACATTATATATGCCATCTCCTTTGGTAGATGGACACAGATACACACATGCATATGCATGTCCGTTTACTTGCATGTATATCACATGTACAAGTGGGCATGCATGTGTACCTGTGTGTATGCATCTGGCAAAGCCACTGGAGTATGCAGTCTGTGTATTGTTGTACAAGGCACCCATGTATTGTGTGTATATACACACACACACATATATATATATACACACACATGCACAATACATGAAAATGCATATTCTCCAGAAACAATCCTAGCCCAAATGGTCTCTAATTATTAATAAGTATCAGATTTAGATACAGCAGAACTTCCTATTGAGGGAGCAGAAGGACTCTTTCCGTTCCCCTCCTCCCAGCTTTGATTTAGACTCCAGTGGGCCTTGAAGCAGGATCTGGTCCATCTGGGCCTCCCTGCTCCCATACTCCCAACCCTAGTTGCCCTGAGAGGCCTTTGGACCTGGTTAGTCCATTAAAGTGTTTCCTGCCAGTCAGTGATAGAGCCATTCTGTAGAAGACCCTCCTGCCCATTCTTGAAACCTGGTGATGACAGCCAGGGCCAGTGGGCTTAAACAGACACATTGTCTATGGGTGGATTATTCTTCAAGGAGGAAGCCCAAAGGGCTGGCTCTCTGGTCATAGAGTTTAGGAGACCATTTGCAGCTGCTTCCTCAGAGACTTGGGGGCCTTTGCTTGAAGCCAGAGGAGGGCAATGGAAGGAGAGAATGCAGATATATATCCCTAGCAAGCCTAGTGGGAGATGGGGCCAAGAGAGGGAGTGGGGATCCAGGGCTCCCTTTGATCAGTCAGTCATAACTTCAGAGGACCACAGAATCTAGGACTTAGCATTGCAGATTCTTAAAACGACAGAATCGAAGACTCATCAGTTCTTGGCATCATAGTCTCATAGCTGAATGTCAGAGCTGGAAGGGACTGTTGAGTCAATTAGTCCCATTCTCTCCCCCTCCCCCCCAGCACAGAAATCCTCACTACAGTGTTCCTTAGTCAGTCTCTGCCTATTTCCATTGTGTGCCAACTCAGATTATTAGGAAAAACTAAAAATGCCCAGTTAATGTTTGCTCAGAGCCTAATGAATAGCTCAGACTGGCAGAACTGGAGGAATTCAAGGGGAGATGGAGGACAGTGTCCCTTGCTCCCCTTTCTGTCTTCATCAAATTTAGTTGTCCTGTTTACTTCCCATTTCTTCCCTTTTCCTGCAAGGTAGTTAAGCCCTGGAGTC
The DNA here is from genome assembly GCF_028583685.1 of Petaurus breviceps papuanus. Classification (NCBI taxonomy): domain Eukaryota; kingdom Metazoa; phylum Chordata; class Mammalia; order Diprotodontia; family Petauridae; genus Petaurus; species Petaurus breviceps. The sequence continues at coordinate 1,869,055 of NW_027185782.1, read as the reverse complement.
TTGGGGCAGTGTTCTTTGCTTAAGGCTTCCAGGGCCACCCCTCCCCCCCAGTACATGGCCAAAGTGCCAGGTAAAGGCCTGCAAGGGCTCACTCTGTCCAGCAGGAGGAGCTCTGGCTTGTTTTGGGGGGGGTACCCTACAGATGTGCAGTGCAGTCATTGTGCTGGGTGAATGAGTAAGGGGCAGTCATTAACTTTGGTGCTGCTGTTCTATGGGAGCTAGAGCCCTGTGCCAGTAGGGCTTCTCTAGATCAGAAAGGCCTGAGGCTCCATGAACCCGATCAGCATCCTCAACCCCTCTGCTGACAGACAGAAAGGCTGCCTGGTGGTGACCACATTCTGCTGATGGCCAAGCCTTCCTGTCTGGCTCTAAAGGCAAATCAACCAGGACCACAGCACCAGCTGTGCTGAAGAGGCCTCCCTGCCCCCTTCACCCCTGTCCCAGGAGCACCTTTTTCCTTTCCCCTATGTTCCCCCTTCCCCCTCTCTCCCCCATGCTGCCAAAGTGCCAGCCACATTGCTAAGAGAGAATATTTTCCCTGTCATACATCAGTATTAGGACCACTAGAAGTCTTTCTGTTCTGAGGATTCCAAGCACTGGGAAGAAAACCTGCTCTTGTCTTAGGCCTCCCTGTCTCCTTGGGTGTTATAATCATAGAACACAGAACATTGCAGCTGGAAGAACCTAGAACTTGGAATTACCAGGGTGAGGAGGGGCTTCAGAAAGGATAAGGCTAGTTCTCTGATTTTACACATGGGGAAACTGAGGCCTAGAGAACGAATATGACTTATTCAAAATCACAAAGGAAAGCTGTGTCAGAGCCAGGACTAATTCAGGTCTCCTGACTCAATCTAGGGTTTTATCTGCTACAGCATGATTTCTCCAGGCCTACCAACACTGATTCATTCTCTCCTGCCTGTGAAAGGCAAAAATTCATAGGAGGTCATTTTTATGGCTAAGGCAGTTGTGGGCAGAGGGTGAAAGGGAGAACAGAACTAGGTGTCCAGCTTGGAGTCCCTCCCTGCCTGTTAGATTGGCCTGGAAATCTTGGCTTCTCCAGATGAGGGAGGGAAAGACTAATAAAATGTAACCAATAACTCATATGAGGAATAGTGTGGATGTGAATATAACTAATAACTATTACAGAGAATAGCGTGGACAAGAAAAAAAGTGGAAGGATGTCCTTTCTCCCCTTACCCACCCCTCTCTCCCCAACACACCAACCATGCATTAACCTCCCCACCTCCGGTTCTACTCACCCTGAGCAAACGACACCCTTCTGTTTTACACATCCAAGGAAGATTTCAGCTCCAATCTCTTCCTCCAGAGCCATTGGACTGAAAGGAGATGAGAGGCCTTGCTCATTTCTGCTCGGGTAAGAAAGCTGGCCTCCCTTTAGGCTGGGTACACGAGAGTGGAAAGTCTGATATGTGAACTGCTTTTCCCTCTGTGGGGCTTTCCATCTGAAGGGGTTGGACTAGGTTCCTTCCAGCTGACATTCTATAATCTCTGTTCTAAAGGATCTTTCCAGTTCTGACATGCCAAGTTCTCTGTTTTAAGGGTCCTCCCAACTCTCGACAGTCTGTGATTCTATGACTTCCTCTCTTCTGGGGAATAGTCAGGAAAGCTGGGGAGTGGGTTACAACTGGGTCTTAGAACAAAGGCCTTCTTCCTCCATCAGGCTAGGAGGTGGAGGCAAGGGTGCCTGCTGCCCCCTTCCTCTTGTCTTCTCCAGACGAGCATCTACCCCTGCTATGAATGGGTCTTTCATGGCCCAGAGTCGAGGTCACCAGAGAGTCCCCTCCATGGGAAGATCCTATCAATGATCCCCTTCCCCACTCCCTGTACCACTGGGTTAGAAGTTTGGTCAATGGCCTTTTTTGGCTTTTGCTGAAGAGGAAAGAGGGAGGGAAGGAGGAAGGTGGGGGAGGAAACAGCAGTTGCTCTGGGCTTGGAGGCAGAAGATGACCCAGTAAGGCCCAGTGAGGGACAATGACTTACTTGCCCAAGGTAAGTACAAAGCAAAACTGGTAAGTCTTGACTTGCAGTCTGACCTCAGGAGTCACTCTGATTATCCCCATTCTGGTCTTCTCTTCCTAATCAAGACCCTTAGACTGGACTCTTGGTTTCTAGTCATGGTTAAACTACTGACTTTCTTTGTAGTCTTCGGCCAAATCGTCTTCTCTCTCTAGGCCTCAGTTATCTCTATCTGTGAAATGGCTTTGTGGCCAGCCCTTCTAACTGCCCCTACCAAGAATTCAGCTTGTTTGTTTTTTTTTTTCCTTTACAAACAGACATCCTGGCAGCCCAGAAAAGGGAAGGGAATATCTAACCCAGAGGTGGGGAGGATGGTGATCAGTGCAGACCCATTCTGGGAAGAGAAGGGAGGCTGCATTTGATTTGGGAAGAAAGCACTTTTTGCAGGCCAAAGAATTTATGTATTCTAGGCCCTTGGGTCCAAAAACTTGCTGTGTGATACTGGGCAAATAAATGGGAGTGGCTCTTCTGCACCAACCAGAGGGCTGTTTGAAGGGGAGTTGGAAGCTCTGTTCCTTTAAGGGTGCCTCACCTACCCCACTTTAATTCAACCTGAAATCCAGACCACCCACTTTTAGGGGCTCTGGCTCCCAGGGCCACCCTTCTCCTCAAATACCCTAACCTGACCCCAGGAAGAATCCCAGTGGTGGGGAGGGACTATGACTATGGAAATGAGGGTTGATTGGCTCAGGTGGGCAAGAGAGGTAAAGGGCTGACTATGGAATCCCCTTCTGGGAGAGGGGCCCCCTTGGGTCCATGGAAGGAATTGGAAAGACTATTTCTTAAGGCCAGGTGAGATGGGGAACAATGACAAGGCAAAACAGATTCTCCCAGCCCAGAGCTCTCCCTGTATCTTGGCTTTGAGTGTAGGGAAAAGGGTAGTGATCAGGGTCTGGGATTCACCAGCATGGGCTGAATGTGGAAGAGAGGGCACTGACCAGTGATTCCCAGCCCAGAGCTGCCTCAGGCTCCTGGCTTGGGCACAGGGACAAAGGGGCAGTGGCCAGAAGCCCTGAGACCAGCCCTTTCAGTACAGAGCCAGGAGCCCCAGGCTTAGGGGGTGGGGGTGGGAATAGGGTAAAGAGCACAGCCAGACTGGCACCAGCTTGGACAAGGAGGATCAAGGCCCAGGTGCCCAGGAGCAGCTGTCCTGCCCTGTAACTGCTACTGAGCCTCATAGACATAATTGTCACTTGACAGATTCCTCTTCCCCCAAGTTCCCTCTTCTTCCACCCCCCCCCAAAAAAAACAAAAACAACAAAAAAACGTCAGCTGCTTGGCAGGCCCAGCAGATGTGAAATAAATTCTCCCAGAATCACAGGCTCCCAGCTGGCCTGCCCAGCATGATATGGCTGTTGAGTGCCAGGCAGGCACTACTTTGGCATCAGGGTGCCCACAGGCATGGCTCTTAAGGGGAGATCACTTATTACAGACCCTATCACCACCTCACCCCTGGAGGAAATAACTCACCCCACCCCTGTCACAGCACTTCATCATGTCATCTTGGGGGAAGGGAGGGAAACTAGGGCCCAGAAAAATGTGTCACTTGGGTCACATAGCAAATAGGGAGTAAGGGAACTTCCCTAGCATTCTCCAGGTCTAAAGATTCTTCAGAGGCCTCTATGTTAGAGGGTGGGAGGACACTGAGGTCAGACAGGTTTCTCTCTTGCTTCTCCCTTCCCACCAGACTCCTATATGGGAAGGGTCCCCCTCAGACCCTCATGTTTCCAATTCCAAATCTGTCAGTTGCATCTTGGGGTAAAGAGGGAAGAACTGAAGAAGGTTCTCTC
>NW_027185782.1:1856823-1865218 GCF_028583685.1 Petaurus breviceps papuanus | reverse complement strand
TGAGGTATCTTTTGGGGAGAGGGGAGGGGCAAGGGCTCCCTGTGGGGAATAATGGACTGGGAGATGAGACATCCCTAGAGGCCCTTCTCCCTCCCCAGCCCAGCCCCGGATTAGTTCTCTGTGCCTATGATGGAATCCTCCCAAGCCCTTACCTCCCCAGCTTCACAGTCTCAGGCAGCTGCTGCCTCTCTAGATCATGGCTGACAGACGGAGCTTCCCTGAGCGTCAGGCCGCCCATCCCCTCCCTCTGTCTCCCCCTTCCCCTGTAGCCAAGCAGTCTCACAGGGCTCCCTTTCTTCTCTTTCTGGTTCCAGGCTCAGGCTCCCCTCTTCACCTTTCTCCTCTTCCTTTTCTCATTCTCTGCAAACTCTAGTGGGGAGGGGGAGAGGAAAAAGATTGAAGCTTGTGGGGGAGGGTTGGGGAAAAGCAGCTTTGTTATGAGATAGGGAAGCTCTTTCAGAGGAGAGGAGATGGTAGGATCCTCAAGGGAAACATGGAAGGAGATAGACAGACAGACAGACATATACACAGATACACACAGATACAGAAAGAGACAGGGCTCTGAGAGACAGAGGGAGGCAGCGATGAAGACAGAGAGGAGATACACCGAGACATGGGGAGGTACTGGGAGATAGACATCGAGAAACACAAAGAGGGGGACAGGGAAACAGGAAAGATAGGAGTGGAAAGTGAAGAAAGGGGATTGGAAAAGGAGGAATAAGGACAAGAAATAGAGAAATCAGAAGAAAGGAGGGGCAGGGAGAGCCTGAGGAGGGAAAGCAGAACCGAAGGCAAAAACAGCCTGAGGAAAAAAGCAAAGGGATAGGGGGAGAGACTAGGGAAAAGAGGGGTTACTTCCACCTGCTCATCTGGATTCTTCTTCCTCTGACTGTGGGCACCTTACTGCCCCAGGCTAAGAAGGTGCTAACCAGCACTGATAGGGATGTATGTGAGTGTGTGACAAGGTTGCAAGCTCCTGCCCTGGCCCTGGGACCAGGACTTTCTGGGGAACATTCCCCAGGACTAAATGCCCACAAGGGTCATGTCCTATCCCTCTAGGCACTCTGGGTCCTGCATACTTCTGTTTATGGTCAGAGGGCATCGAGTGGGGGAGGGTTTGTGTGTGTGTCTAAGTCCCCCGTGAGTACTTGAGTGTGTGTGCACACGTGTGTGTGCCCCCACACACACATATATGAATGAATTCATATATGTGAATTTATATGATATATACACACATATGTATGCATTCCAGCTTTGATGTCTGTGTGCTTTGTGTTTGTATGTGTATGTACCTGTGCACTTGTGCCTATAGTATCATATGATTTAGAGAGCTAGAAGACCAGAGAGATTGTCTGGTTCAATTCCCTTATCAGACAGAGGAGAAACCAGAAAGCCAGAATGGGGAAGTGATTTGCCTGAGGTTGCTCAGCCAGAAAGTGGCAAAGCCAGTACCCTAAGTGCTTCTGACTCCCAATCCTTTGCCCTTTCCATTCTATCAGGCCGCCAGAAGCGTGTCTGTGTGTCTTTGCCTTGGTGTGTGCATATGACTGTAGGAATGCTGTTGGATAATTGAATACAAACCTGGTTCATCCTGAATTCTCAATGAATGGAGTGCATCTCCCAGCCTCCCTCTCTTTGCCCCTGGGACTCATCGAACTCTATTCTCCCTGCAGCCAGCTATGTACTTGGCAACCCTAGGGATATCGCTTTGGGCCTCTTTGGGCCACTCTCTAGGCCCTGGGCAGATGAAAAGGATGGTAACTGTAGGAATGTAGGATTGTCCTTTTTCTCAGAAGAGGTGGAGAGTGGTCTACTTTACCTTTTAATCTCATTCTGAGAGTCCAGGGCTGCTGATCTCTTTTCTCTCCAGGGTCCCATCCTCAGGTTAGATGATTTTCTGAAAACGTGGGAGAAACCTAAAGCTATGACCCTCATCTGCATATGCAAATGAACTCCAACTTACTGAAGACAATCCTGGGAATACCCACCTGCCACAGGGTTTAGCCAGTCCCTTTCTGGAGAATTTTGATGGTTTCTGGGAGCAGGAAGAAGCCTTAGTAATTGCTCCAATTTTCCCATGCAAATCAGGCTCTGTTGGAATCTGTTAATTTTTTAAATTTAATATTTAACGTACATCTCTATTATGCTTTCCTAGATATCATCCCAGGTTTTCAGGTGCAGTGAATTCTGGGCACATTCTCAGGCAGGGACAACTGACATTTGCATACTCACACTAATTTCATCTTTTCACAAATTCAGAGCAAATTAATCGGCAGCTAATTAGCACCAAGGATGCCCCCTCCCCATTAGCTATTACTGGGTACAAAGCTGGGACCATGGTAGGGGGGAGGCATAGGGTCCAAATAGCCTGAAACATGCCCAACTGCTAGGGATAATTCTTTGTTTCCTGGACATGTAGGGTGTACTCCTTTTGCTCAGGTGAGTCACCTTTCCCACCCATCTCATATGCCCCTCACTTCTTACCTATTCTCTGATCTTTTGAAGGAAGTAGTTGGTTCAGTGGAAATATCCTCAGACACTATGATACCAGGAGTCAAAAACCAAGATATCCTAAATCCAGATAGAGATGGACAGAGACATAAGATCAAGTTTGGAAAAGGTAAACTGGTTGTGTGGCAATAAATTATTAGCTCAAGTGCTCCACTTGAACACACAAAAATATGGCAAAGTGTAGAGGAAAGCCCTTCAACTCAATAGGTAGGTCATCAATCAAATATATATTTAAGAAAAGGAATAAGAATGGCAAAAGATAATAAGGCATGCATGGGTTGCTATTTGTACCAGTGAAGGAAACACCAGTATTGACGAGGCCTTAAATTCATTTCAGTACAATAGTCCTAGAGATCACAGAATCTCAAATAGGAAGGGACCTTGGTGGTCATTTAATCCAATCTGACTGGAAAAAGAATCTCCTTTAAGGCATATGAACCAAGTGGTCATCCAGTCTTTACTTGAAGATTTCCAAAGAGGAAATCAATCAGTCAATCAACAAGCAAACAGTTACTAAACATCTATTATGTGACAGACACTGGGAATACACATATGAAGAATCAAACAATCCTTCAAAATATATCAATAAAAACATTTTTTAAAAAGAAAAATCCCAAAGGGGCAAGTAGATCAAATAAAGAGATTAAATCTCTGGGGTCTGTTATTGTATTCTTGAGCTTAAAATCCATGAGGATCTTGAATAAGTTGTCTTTACTCATGGAAAAGTAAGGAAAGCATTGCAGGTCTGCTCAAAAGTAAAAAGAAAAGAAAAAGAAAAAGGAGCATGCATGAGTTCTTGTAATAAGCTCCAAACAAATTGCTAGGCAGCAGCATTCTAAGGATATAATATCCATACTGCTTATATCAGTGCCCATATCAACAATGGGCTAGTAATAGAACAGACATCAGTACGTAAATATTAAGCAATCAAAAATTATCTTGAAGAAACTGATCTGGCTCTTAGAGGAAAAACACAAGAAAACTGATTGTCCAATTACAGTCTAAACCAAAATTTAAATAGGATTTTTTCCTAATGTATCTCTGTAATTCTAGGGTCTCCAAGAAGGTGAGAAGATGGAGAATCTATTAGCTGTTTCCCTGCTGCTTACAAACATGCCCTGACAATCTTGACCTGACAATCCCTCCTAGCTATCATCCTGTAACTCTCTTCCCTTTTGTGGTTGAGATCCTTGAGAAAGTCTACAATCAATTCCTTTGCTTCCTCTCCTCTCTCTTCTAAACAAACCCTCTACAGTCTGGCTTCTGACTTCATCATTCAATTTAAATGGCCCTTTCCTGAGTTCCTAGTGATGTCTTAATCACCAAATCTAAGGGTCTTTTCTCAATTCTATCCTTCTTTACTTCTCTGAAGCATCAGTCACTCTCTTCTCTCTAGGTTTTCATGGCGGTGATCTCACCTGCTGCTCCTCCTTCCTGTTTCTTCACTCTCTTTTTCTGGATCTTCATTTAGGTCATGCCCCTTAACTGTGGAGGTACCCCAAGGCTCTGTCCTAGTCCCTCTTCTCTTCTCCCTCTACACTATCTCACTTGGTGACCTAATTAGCAACTATGGATTCAGCGATCACTGTATAGCTGATTTATGGATCTATTTATCCAGCTCTAATCTCTCTCCTGACCTCCATTCTCACATCACCAACTACCTATTGGACATCTCAGACTGGATGTCCTGTAGACATCTTAAACTTAATATGTCCAAAATAGAACTCATTATTTTTCCCCCAAACCCTTCCCTCTTTCAAAATTCCCTACCCCTGTCAATTAGACTAGCAGAGCTGGGATTTTTAACTAGCGTAGCTATGTGGTACTAGTGAAGAAGACCTGATTTCAAGTCCTGTCTCAGACACTGAGATTGGATAGGGTTGTTTAAATTCTATAAGCCTCAGTTTCTTCATCTGTGAAATGGAGATAATAATAATAATATCTACCTTACAGAGTTGTTGTGAGGACCAAATGAGATAACATGGAAGATGCATTACAAACCTTAAAGTGCCCTCTATATGTTAGTTTTAATTATTAACTGCTGTCCTGTGACTCCAAATCCATCCTACCTCTACCACACCATTCTGTCTCCAGCTGACTGCCAAGTAAAATTCACATTCCTGTGCCTGACATTCAAGGTTACCCACAATATGGTGCTACTTTACTATTCTAGCAGAACCTAAGTAAGTGCACACTATGTAGGCACTGTGCTAATGGCATTACAAATATTATCTCATTCTTTCCTTTCGACGACTGTGAAGTAGGCGACATTATTATCCCCATTTTATAGTTGAGAAAACTGAGGCAAACAGAGGTTATTTAACCAGGGTCACACAGTGTCTGAGGCTTCAGAGTTCAGGCTCAGGGCTCTATCTACTGTGGGACTGAGTTGCTTCCTCTCTCTGTTTTACCTTTGACTCACCTCATGGACCATCCCTTCTCTTGACATGATTCATCACTCTATTCCTTGGCTCTCAGCTCAACTATTTTTGTCCCAGGAGAAATTAGTCTCCATTACAACTCTGGGTCAAGGCAGCTGGAGATTTGATATAGTAGTTTTTGTTGGAAGGTGGTGGGGGGAGTGGCAGGGATGAGTATCAGAGGACCTATCAGAACCCTGAATGAGTCCTCTAAGGGGCAGAGGTAAATCTTCATCTGGACTTGGATGTCAGGCTCAGGAACTATGACCATTTATGAGTTCCTCCTTCCACATACCTTTGGTCTGCAGCAATTTCAATTTTTGTATGACTTTTATTTTCCAGCCCCTCCTTTCTATTTTTTTCTCTCTCTACCCCAGAGAGCTGTCCTTTATTACAAAAATAAAAAAGAGGGAAAAAACCCCACTTCAGTAAAATTAGCCAAGACATCACACACAGCTAGACATAGTATGCAGCATTCCACAGGCACTTTCTCTACTTCTACAAAGAGAAGGAGGTATATCTTTATATCCCTTCTTTAGAGTCAATCTTGGCCTTCATAATTTCACATCATTCACTTTGGATTTTTTTTCATGGTTCTCTCTTCATTTTTGTTGTTGTCATTGTGTTTATTGTTTTCCTGGTTCTGTGTACTTCACTTTGCATCAGTCCATATAAGTTTTCTCATGCTTTTCTGTATTCTTCATTTATTTTTTATGGAGCGGTAATATTCCATTATGTTCATGTACTTCAATTTGTTGAGCTGTTTTCCAATTGATAAGCATCTATGTTGTTTCCAGTTCTTTGCTACTAAAAAAAATGCTCTTGGAGAAGTTATGAACATAAGCACACATGCATTTTTAGATATGGTCAATGTTTGTGGATTCATTTTGTTACAAGGGTTGTTTTTTTTCTTTCTCTTGATTTTTAGTTGGGGAACTATGGGTGAAAACTAGCAATGGTGATGCCTCTCAAAAGAATCTTTGAAACATTTTTTTAATACATAAAAGAAAACAGAAGGATTCAGAAGGAAGCACAAATAAGCAGGTTAGCTTTGAAAGTAACATGTAGTATTTACTACATAATTTTTAAAAAGCCGGTGGTATGAAATAAAGATTCACCATTTCATAGAGAATCCTCTTTTTGTATTTCTCTGTGTGTATGCTTTTAAAGTGTGTTTAAGTTCAGAATAAAAAGATTAAAAGATATTTTAAAGTGTACAGCAATATATTTGAAACCTGTACTACTCCCTCATTACCCTGGACTTCATTCTTTTCTTTCTAGCCTGTTCATGAGCATCTTTTCTCTCCTTCTTCCTTCCTGCACAATAAGATTAGATTTGGAGGCCCCCTAGATCTGTCCCTAAGGAAGTTCTACAAAACGATTTTCCCCAGGCAGCTCTGCCCAATATGTAGGAATCACCCAGAAATGAACAGATGTGCTTTTCTTAGGCAGCCCTTGAACCCTGGGCCACTGGTTAGGCCTTGATTACTGAGTATTAAAGGGCTAGAATTCTCTAGGGTGTTCCTTGTAATCTTTATTGAGTTACTGGCTTCTGCCTTCCATGAGGTCACTGGGGACAAGAAACCTCAGGTGGCTATGTCTAATCTACCACTCCAAGAGATTTAATCTGAAATCTCCCCTTTTTTCCTTCCTTCCTTCCTTCCTTCCTTCCTTCCTTCCTTCCTTCCTTCCTTCCTTCCTTCCTTCCTTCCTTCCTTCCTTCCTTCCTCCCTCCCTCCCTCTTTCTCTCTCCCTTCCTTTCTCTCTCTCTTCCTCCCTCCTTCCCTTTCTCACCCTTTCTTTCTCCTTTCTCTCTTCTTCCTCCTAGATTCCCTCTCATTATTACTCCTGTCCTTTCTCCTTTTCCCTCTCTTCTATCTCTAGTCTGCTCTCTTTGACTCTGCCTCTTTCCCTTTTCTTCTATGTCTCCCTATTCTTTCCTTTTTGCTCATTGCTTTTCTATTCTCTCTTGACATCTTTATTCCTTCTTTGTCCCCATCTGTCTTGTCTAACTGGCCTGTTTTGTGTGTCTCTTTCTTTTTTCTCCTCTCTTCTTCCATCTTTCTCCTTTTCTCCCTCATCTTGTTCAGCAAGGAATGATATTTATTTGCTAACCCCTAACCCTTATGTCTCCCCTGCTCTCACTCCTCAGGGAAATTCATTTAGCTGATGGGCTTAACCCCAGTTTGGCCCTCTCCTCTGGGACCCTGCTCACCTTTATTCCCATTAGCCATCTCTAACCCTGAGTTAGGGAACCCAAAAACCCCAGAGTTCTCAGGGCGATGTATCCCAAGGTCAACAGCCTTCATGTTCTTCCATATCTGGACAGAGTGGATGGAGGGAGGGGACTAGGAAGAGGAATGGGGCTTGAAGAGCTCTTATCCCTATCAGGAGCTTCCCAAAGGCCCCATGGCCCAGTATGAAAATACTCAGGAGTGTCTGGATCATTTACATAATATTTGCATACCATTAGCATGCTATTTACATATGTCTACATAGCCCAGCAATTCTATTCACAAGTGATTTGGAAGTTAAAATGTTGTTATTATTAAGAGCCCTGGAGGTGGCTTCTTCTTGACTTTCCTTCATTTTATTTCAGACCTTAGAATCAGAGACATAGAATTTAGGAATCTTAGAAAATAGAACCTTTGAGTAATAGAATCTTAGAAAATAACATATTTGAATCATGGAATCTTAGTATCCCCAAATCTTTGAATGTTCCAGATACGAGGACTCTTACAGACTACCTCATTCAATCTGTCCTTTTATAGAAGGAGAAACTGAGGCCCAGAGAAGGGATGGATTCACAACCTAGACATTATATTACATTCCTGGCTCCCTCTCCTGTAGATATGTAGGAAGAAGACCAGAGATCTCTTCTGGGTTCTGGAGAATGAGAAAGAGGTGGGGAAATGTTAAGAACACAGAGAGCCTTGACTTGGAGAAACACCCCATAGAGAGATTGGACAATTCTTTTCTGGGTTGGAATGTTGAGGAGATGGCACAAGGTCTGAAAAAAGTCTCAGGAGCTTTATATTCTTTCTGTGTTCTGACCTGCTTTGAGGTGGGATAGGAAAGGAAGTTCTAGGTGATTCTGAGCTATTCTGGGTAGGGTTCCAAACTGTCCCAGAAGGGATTTCTGAGGGTTCTAAACTGTTCTAGTCAGTTCCCAGGGGGCTTCCTAATAAGTTCTAGATCTACCGCCCAGTAGAATGGAAACTCTTTGAGGACAAGGACTATTTCATTCTCCCCCCTTCCTCCCCTTTGGAACTTCAGTGCCTAGTATAGTTATCTGGCATGCAATAGGTACTTAGTTAACATTTGATGAATGAATGAATGTATGCTTATCAGCCTACATTTTACTCTCAATCCACAGTCCCTCTCCCTCTCCTCCTCTCAAACTGTTGTATTGCTGCTTTCCCTCTCTTTACAGCAGGGCCCAAGCTTTGGAGGAGAGAGGAGAG
>NW_027185782.1:1845431-1856813 GCF_028583685.1 Petaurus breviceps papuanus | reverse complement strand
TTCCCTCTCTTTACAGCAGGGCCCAAGCTTTGGAGGAGAGAGGAGAGATTCCCAGTTGGGTTCCACCTGGCCCATGGGCTATGGAGGCTCTCTTTTTGACCTCCAAACATAGCTCTCCGACACTGAAAGTGAAGGAAGGTCATCATAATGGAGCCTAAGAATGACAGGTTAAGATATTGTAGCCCTTCCTTCATGTGAGGCCTTCTCATCAGCAGGGATAGAGACTTAACCTGTAGCTAGAGTACCATACTGTCTTCCAAGGTGGGAACTTGCTAGGGGGGGGAGAGAGAGAGAGAGAGAGAGAGAGAGAGAGAGAGAGAGAGAGAGAGAGAAGGACCCCAGTGATATATCTATTTTTCTTCCTGCTGCTGTATTTATAGATTCCCTTTGAAGCCTGGCAGCTGCAGCTGACCTGGTTCCTGGGTTTTGGGAAGAGGGGGCGGTCTTCTCCAAAACCATCTTTTCCAGCCAAGGGTGTCTGTGTTGGCCAGGTTCCTGCAGAGACTGGAAGAAGAAAGAGAGACAACCAAGGTCAGAGGGCCAGCTTCTCTGGGTCTGAGAACATGACCCCCCCCCCAACCTTATTTTGTTCTTCTCTTGAGATTCAACATAGTAGAGATGGAGGGGGTTTGAGTCCTGACCCAACCACTGACTCTGTGACCTTGAGGAAGCCCATTTCTATATGCCTCGGTTTCCCCATTTCTACAGGTGTGCTTCAAGACAACTCAAATCTGACCTTGTAAAAACAGGCTTTTCCCACTCGCTTCCCTGCCTTCTCTCTGAGACTGCCTTCCATTTACCCTGTATTCTGTATGTAGAAAGTTGACTTACTACCTGTATGACCCTGGGCAAGTCATAACCTCCCTGAGCCTCCATTTCCTTATCTATAAGTGAAGAGTTTGGACTAGATTACCTTCCAACTCTCAATCTTTTATTCCACTATCATCCTATGACCTTTCCTGCATTGGAATTTTACCCCTTCCATCCTGACATATTGTGATCTATGTCCTAAGGACCCTCCCAGTTCAAACATGCTATAAATTCAATTCAGTCCAGTTCAACTCAATTCATCAAGCATTTATTAAATACTTACAATAGGCCAGGAAGGGCTGAAAGGCTCTGGGGAAATAACAGCTTAACCACACACACACACACACACACACACACACATCCTAAACTCAGGGAGTTTAGGCAGGTAGGCATCTAGGCACAGTGAAAGGAGTAATGTGACTGGAGTCAGGAAGACTTGAGTTCAAATTCAGCCTCAAACACTTAAGAACTGGGTGACCCTGTTTAAGTTACCTAATTTCTGTTTATTTCTGTTTCCTGAACTATAAAAAGGGAATATTGACTATACCTACCTCCCAGGGTTGTGAGGATCAAAGAAGATATTTGCAAAGCGATGACCATAGTTCCTGGCACATAGTAGGCATTATATAAATGCTGGCTATTACTATTATTAGGGAGTTATACCATAGATCTAATAATTATTAGGGGATTATACCATACCCAGCTAGGGGCAGCCAGGTGGCACAGTGGAGAGAGCACTGGGCTTGCAATCAGGAAGACTCATCTTCAAGAGTTCAAATCTGGCCTTAAATACTAACTAGCTGTGTGACTCTGGACAAGTCACTTAATCTTGTTTGCCTCAGTTCCTTATCTATAAAATGAGCTGGAAAAGGAAATGGCAAACCACTGCAGTATCTTTGCTGAGAAAACCCCAAATGAAGAGTTGGACATGACTGAGAAACAACTCAACAATAACAGCAAAAGCCATATACAAATAGGAACAATCCAAAGAAAACTGAGTGGAAAGTGAGAGAGAGAGAGAGAGAGCACTTACAATGTGGGAATTAGAGAAAGCTTCTTGGAGGAGGTGGACCCTTTGCTGAAGACAGATAAGGATTCCGAGAAGCTGAAGTGAAGAGGACAGGGGGTGGCTAGGTGGCACAGTGAATAGAGCACCAGCCCTGGAGTTAGGAGGACCTGAGTTCAAATTCGGCCTCAGAAACTTAACACAAAAACTAGCCATGTGACCTTGGGCAAGTCACTTAACCCCAATTGCCCTACCTTCCTCCCTCCAAAAAAAAAAAAAAAAAGAAGTGAAGAGGGCCATGCATTCCAGGCATGGAGAACAACTCGATTAAGATTTAAAGGATTAATTTTACAGATGGTTATCTGTCCTACTAGCTCAGAGGAATCATTGAATCACAGATATAGCTCTGGAAGGGAAGGACCCTCTGATGCCATCTGGTCCAACACCCCCATTTTAGAGAGAAGGAAACTGAGGCCCAGGAAGGTTAAGTGATTTGTTTAGAGTCACACAGCTAATAGGTAGCAGCAGTGGTATTCAAACCTAAGTTCTTTGACTCAGGAGGTACAGTGGACAGATTGCCTGGCCTGGAGTGAGGATTGAAGTAGATATTTATAAATTGATGAGCATAGTGCCTGGCACAGTGGAATGGGTATAGGGCCTGGAATCAGGAAGAATCATCTTCAAGAGTTCAAATCTGGCCTCAAATACCTACTAGTTGTGTGACCCTGGATAAGTCACTTAACCCTATTTGTCTCAGTTTCCTCATCTGTAAAATGAGTTGGAGAAGGAAATTGCAAACCACTCTAGTATCTTTGCTGAGAAAAACCCAAATAAGGTCATGGAGAATTGGAAATGACTGAACAAGAATCACCATCACCTCTGGCTCCACAGTCACTGGTCTTGTCACTGGACCATGCTGTCTCCCCAGGACAGCTGGCCCTTAGGGTGGTCAGGCAGGCAGGACAGGGATTATCAGGCAGACTTCAATGGCCATCAGGCTCAGCTGACAAGTCGACTCTGGTGTCTTGGTCCTGAGCAGGCCCAGGGATGCCTGGAGTGGCGGCTGGGTTCCTAAGAACTTCAGATGCTTTTTCTGACAGCTTGAGCTGGAGGTGTGTGGAACTTTTAGGCACAGAGCATTGGGTATGAAGAGGCTTAGGTTCCTGAACCAAAGATAGCTGGGCCTGCCCAGGGAAGCAGGGGGACCACAAGGGAAGGCTGGCTTGGGATTTGGAGCCTTGTCCAGGAATTTTTGTACTTGGGGCAGAGGGTACAAAATGAGCCCAGGACAAACAGGAAGAAATGCTCCCTCCTATTGTTTTTAAACAAATTCATTCAGAAGAGATGGAGGGGAAACACTCTAGAACAGAAGGCTCCTTGAAGGGAGAGATCCCAGGACACCTCCTTTTGGGGGGGGGGAGACAGAGACTCCCTAAATTTCAACTCTTTAGGACAAAGCTGATCTCCCTTACTGTGGTTCTGAATCTGCTGGGATCACCACCTCAAAGATACCGAGGTTATTTTCTCCAGAGTTATTTTCTTCAGCAGGATTCAGAATAGCATGAGAGACCTGTATTTGGAGTCAGAAGACCTTACCAGCCCAATGACCTTGGGCAAGTCTATTCCTTTTTCTGGGTCTCCATTTTCTTTTCTGTAAAATGATAGCATTAGACAAATGTCAGGGGTTCTTGATTCCTTTGACAGTGTGGTGAAGCCTCTGGATCCCTTCTCAGAATAATGTTATTTTATTTTATTTTTATTTTCAGTTCTGAATCCTCTCCTTCTTACTCCCTCTAAGAATAATGTTATTTTTTAAATTCATGGAATAAGTCAAGAAATATCTATTTTTAATAATATTTTATTTCCTCCAATTATATATAAAAACAATTTTTAACATTCTTTTTTTAAAGTTTTGAGTTACAGGGGTGGCTAGGTGGCTCCGTGAACAGAGCATTGGTCCTCGGGTCAGGAGGACCTGAGTTCAAATTCGGCCTCAGACACTTAACACTTACTAGTTGTGTGACCTTGGGCAAATCACTTAACTCCAGTTGCCCTGCCTCCCCCCTCCAAAAAGCAAAATAACAAAAACAAAAAAAAATTTAAAAACATAAAAAAGTTTTGAGTTACAAATTCTATTGCTTCCTTCCTCCCCTCCCCCCTCCACGAGACGGTAAGCAATCTGACATGTTATACACTGCAACCATTAACAGTCATTTATTAACTACTTACTGTGTGTTAGACACTGAGCTAAGTGTTGGGGATATGAATTCAGAGAAAGAGGGAGGGGAGGGGAGGGGAGAGGAGGGGGGAGGGGAGGGGAAAAGAAGAGAGGGGAGGGGTAGAGGGAAGGGGGAGAGGGGGAAGGAAGAGGGGAAGGGGAGGGGAAGGCTGGTGGTGCTAAAGTCCAGAGAATGGCAGATGACTGGTCTGGAGCCTTCCTCAAGAGGCTTAGGGAGGAATTCATCAAAGGGAGAGGGGGGCCCACAGAGATTGCAGGAGAAGTAAAATGCAGATTATAAATCAAACCAATTATATTTGAAATAGCTATCTATATACACATATATATTTCATGAACCCCAGGTGAAGAGCCCTTGATTAGATGATTCCTAGCCCCTAAGTCCTGTGACCTTGTGACCCCAGGTCTCTGAGCTTGAGCAGGGGGAAGCAGAGGAAAAGAAGGGGTAGGGCCTTTTAAAGTTTCTAGGTAGCTGGTGGCTAAAGCAGAGGGTTGAGTACTAGTCCCAAAGTCAGAAAGACCTGAGTTCAAATGTGATCTTAGATGCCTAATAGCTGTGTGGCCCTAGGCAGGTCACTTTGGGTTTTGATTTTGTTTTTTGCTTTTTTTGGAGGGGCAATTGGGGTTAAGTGATTTGCCCAAGGTCACACAACTATTAAGTGTTAAGTGTCTGAGGCCAGATTTGAACTCAGGTCCTCCTGACTCCAGGGCCAGTGCTCTATTCACTGCACCACCTAAGCTGCCCAGCAAGCCACCTCAGTTTTCTCAACTGTAAAATGGGAATAATAACACCTATCTCCCAGGGTTGTGAGCCTCAAGCATGATAGAAGCCCTAAGCTTAGCAAAGCGCTTGGCCTATAGGAGGCGCTATACAAATGCTTGCCTCATTCCTCTTTCTTGCCCTTGGTTTTCTGCCTCTGGGAGTTCTGTAACTCTGGTGGGATGATTAGAGCTATCCCATTTCTATAAATTTAGAGGGCATTGACAGGATTTGCTGCTCCTTTGAAGCTAAAACCAACAGGGTTTAGCACCTAGTTAGCAAAGGTAATTAGTTAAAATAGAAAGCTACCAGATGGAGGGCTAAAGTGAGCTCTGCCCAGATCCTACCCAGTCTTCCACCACCCTGGTCCCCACAACAAGTTTGTTCCAGTGTCCTGGGCTGGAGAGGGCTCTCTCTCCCACCTTGAGGTGGCATCCTAGCCCCACTTCAATTGAGGGCAGTCTTCCTATCTGTTGTCCAGGGAATTTTGTCGCTTGCTCCGGGTGCAAAAATGTTTAATTTGGGCTTTTCCTTTTTGAGCTTCCCAAGGACTAAAACTTTTCCTTCCTATTCTTTCATCTCTCTCCACAAACACATAATCCTCTCTTTTTGCTCTTGACCCTTTCTTCTCATGTAATTTTCCCTTTCCTATTCTTGTCAAAAGAGCCTTACCAGGGATTTTTTGCAATTCGAGTTTTTGCAATTCGATTTTTTGCAAAACTTTCCCCCAGGATCAAGTGGAACAAAGCAAGGGGTAGGGAGATCCCCGAGGCCAAGGAGCTCACCACAGCCTTCCATCTGGTAGCTTTCTATTTTAGCCACTTATCTTTGCTAACTAGGTGTGAAGCTCTGTTGTTTCTAGCTGCTGGAGAACAGCAAGTGCTATCGACATCCTCAAAAAAATTGTGCCTGGGGATAAAGCTCAGTGATCTAGGTCTAGTTATGGCTCTGGTTCCCAATACAGTTCATTGTCCTTCCCTTGGCTTATCTAGACCCAGCCCCTTCAAGGCGAAGTTCTTGGTGTTTGAGATTTTCTAGTTTCATGTCCCTTCCCTGATTAAAAAACTTCCTTGTTGCCGATTCCACGGGCTATTCAAGGGTTTCCAAATTCTAACATTGTGAATCATAAGACTGGGGTCCAAGTTTCAGTTCTGAGATTTAGAATATGTGACTTTGACCAAGGTCCTTCACCCCTTCACCCTTCGTGTCTCATAAGACTCATCACTCACTCATAAAACAGGGATCATAGACCTAGTATCAATTCCTTCTTTCAGCCAATCAATAAGCATTATCAAGCCTCTACTATGTGCTAGGCACTGTGGATGCAAAGACAAAATAAAATCAAATAAAATGACCCCTAGTGTTAAGAAGCTTATATTCTACCTGGGGAAATGACCTATACATACAGAAATAGATAAGCCAAATAAATGCAAGATAATGGGGTGGGGAGCTCCTAAGAATCAAGGGGTTCAGGAAGGTCTCCTATAGAATGTGGTGCTTGGGCTGAGCTTTGAAGGAAGCTGGGGATTTTGTGAGGTAGGAATAAATAGCAGCAATGGGGCATTGCCAATACAAAGTTTTGCTAGACGGTAGGTTATGTGAAGGAGAATATACAGTAGATTGGAGACAGATGTGAAGGCTTTAATACCAGACAGGGGAGCTTTTATTTGATCCTGAAGGAAACAGGGAGCCACAGGGCTGTTGTGGGACAAACACTTAAAATGTCACAGAAATGGGAGCCATAGTTCTTCCTTACCCCTCCATCCTTCCCTCTCCCAGCTCACCAGCATACCCCTCCTCTTCAGACAGCCTGCCTTCCCCTTTCCTAGGTCTGGTTTATTTCCCTCCTCCAAATATTTGCAAAGTCTGGTCTCTCACCTGCAATGCCCTCCCTCTTCTCTCTAACTGTCTGGGGACTCCCTTGCCATGGATGCCCAGCTCTACCTCTTTCAGAAAGCCCATCCTGCCCAGCCCAGACCTAAGTGACCTCTCCCAGAACTCTCTGAGCTCCTCCAGTCCTGACTGTAGGAGGCTGCCTGGTCTAATGGTGAATCATTTTTATTATTTCCTTTGTCTGAGGCTTGTCTTCTCAAACAGACCGGGGACTGTTATCTCCTTCTATTACCTCTCCCACATCCCCTAGCACAGAGCTGGTCTGGAGGGGGAGGGGGGCTTGGAGAGAAGATGACAGACAGCAACACCGGGAAGCTGGCTTCCTTTACAGAAAGAGCAGGAGAGGGGGGAGCCCTCACAGGGTTAAGCCCAAGTAGTGGGGAAGCCTCGAAAGCAGCCGAGATGTTCCATGACTAAGAAGACCAGAATGTAGCCAACTGTGAGGGGCCCAGGGTTTAGGCTTTCTCCTCCCCCCAAATGCGTTCAGCCTGCCTGACTCACATTTCTGTTCTGAATGGGGCTGCTGAGTGATGAATCTCCTGGCTCCTTTTCCCAGTTCAGCCCTGAAGGTAAGGGCTGCAGCATCTCCGAAGTGGGAGGACCTCACGCAGACCTCATGAGCACTGCCATCGCCATCATTATTGTTCTCATTTTCCCGTCTTTAATTTTTTTGTGGAGTTCACATAGAAATGTTCCTGGGACAGGTTGCTCTCCCACGGATGGTCTTTTATGTGAAATGTTCAGTGGTCTATCGCACAGGGGAATGAAATGACTGCTTTTGGTAATTGAATAAAAGTGTTGGGATCTATGTTCTTCTCCTGAAGGCAAGGAGATCTTTGGGACAGCTCCAGGAGCAGAAAGGATGATGGGTATGTGTCCCTCACCCTGTTCCCACGGGGCCTTTTTATTCCTTTCACTAGATTTCTATGTTTTTAGAGCTTTTCATTCTTCATGAAAGGCAATGTAGCAAAGTGAGATGACTTTGGAGCCAGTAAAATTGGGGTTTCATACCCCTCCCCCCCACATGCCTACTTGCTCTGGGACCCTAGACAACCTCTCAGGGCTCTAGGCAATTCTCTATACCTATCAGTTTGCAGGGAAGGTACCAACCTGTACGGATGGGAGGAATTTCCTCATCTTAGGATTCTCCCTAACAGTGAAACCACAGGCAGCTTGTTGCTATCAGGATTTCTTCATTCTATGTAGTTTGGAGATCTGAGTATCTGGTATGGCAGCATCCATCTTCAAATATTGTTGCCATCATGATTCTCCCCGGATTCCATAGCCCTTCCAGGTTCACAAACACTCTCCTCATAACTACTGTGTATTATGAGTATTATGTCCCCTTTTTACAGACGAAGAAAATGGAGACCCAGAGGAGGGAAATGAATTTTCCAAGGAGACATATAGTGAATGTTGGTGCTGGGATTCAAACCCAGAGCCTTTGACTCCAAGACCAGTATGCATTCCAATACCCATTGCCTGCTGTGTCCTTTAAGGGGAATTTGAAAGTTGGAAGAAGCAGGTACTTATCCAGAGGCTGTAAGCTCCGGGGTCCTTCCTGGGGAACAGACAGAAGGAAGGCCAAACCTACAACTTTGGGGTTGTGGGAAATCTGGGAAAAACCCAGATTTCTTCGTGGTAGGGAACAATGGGGAAACAGACTTTCAGTATCCTTCACTAACCCTTCTACTTCTTTATCCTTCTGACTGACTGACTGACTCAATCAGCTCCATTCAGGGGTCAGCTCTTTCTACCCTAAGGCTCAGAGCCCAGAGGCCCTGGCATGCATTGATACCCCTCTTCCCCCCAACCACCTGCCGCCTAAGCTCTGCTACTGCAAGGATTGAAATGTCCCAAAGACTACAGGGAGTCAGTGGAAGGAATCCAGGGATCCTGGATCCCCCTAACAAGGCCTCGAGCCTGAAAATGATGTCACCTCTGTGCATGTATGATAGGATATGATAACAGTGCAATACAATACACATAACACACCAGACTCTGTACCAAGCTCTGGCTGGATACTGCTAAGATGCAGTTAAATAATAAAGTATCTTCCAAGCTTACACACAGTGGGATAAGATGCCATTTGTTCATTAATTCAACCTGCATTTATTAAGCGCCTACTATGTGCAAATCTCGGTATTGACACCGTTTTCCAAGAACATGACCACTGCCCTTCTATGGGCCTCTTCATCCCTCTTTCCCTGACAGGCCTCTCCACAAGAGAACAGGTGTGTGTGTGTGTGTGTGGGGGGTTTCCAAGGCTGGAGCCTGGTTATAGTGATTTGATCCCTTTCGGAAGTGGAATGGGAAAGGATGAGGTTCCAGGGGCACCTTGAAATGAAGAGCTAGAAATACCACAGCTGCTGGGTGGGGAGGCAGCTTGGGGAGGAAGGGAAGGAAGTGGTCCTGGGCAGAGGGCACAAGGGTGTCAGCAATCATCCTCCCCAAAAAGGAAAGGCTGGGAATACTAACTTCTACATAGGCAGAGAGGAAGTGTGGGAAAAATTAGACCTCTCCCATCTCCCTGTCCCCATCTCCTCTTCCCCTGACTTTTCCCCAAAACCCAGGAGGATGATGAGCTTAATTCTTGAGTGCTGGTTTCCATTCTTCTGCCCAGCCTTGAAGGCCCTCTGGAATACAGCCCCCACTATGGATAGGCTCCTGTCCTGGGTTCTAATTGCTCTCCAACTCCGTAAATTTTTGTTGTTATTATGTCCTTTCAGTAATGTCTAACTCTTCATGATACAGTCTGGGGTTTTCTTGGCAGAGATACTGGAGTGGTTTGCCATTTCCTTCTTTAGCTCATTTTATAGATGAGGAAACTGAGACAAACAGGAGGAAGTGACTTACAGGGTCACACAGCTAGTAAGTGTCTGAGGCTGGCTTTGAGCTCAGAAATGTGGGTCTTCCTGATTCCAAGTCTAGTTCACTGCTCACTGCACCACTTAGCTGCTCTGCTGTTTAACCTGGAAAAGGCTTGAGGGTTGGGGTGCAGTGGAGGACAGCTGTGGATGTCAGTAGTCTCTAAATCTGCTAAGGGCTATTGAAGGCAAGAGGGATTAGTCTTTGTGTGTTGCCTCACAGGGCTCTCTTAGAGGTAAGCCCCTTTGAGAGGCTGCATCGACAGGGCACTGGACCTGCAGTTAGGTAGCCCAGCTCAAGTCTTGCCTCAGATACTTAATTAGTTTTGTAACCCACCCCCCCCCAGTTTTTTAAATTCAGCCTCAGTTTCCTCATCTGTAAAATTATGACTTTTAAGGTCCCTTTCCAGCTCTAAATAAATCTATGATCCTATGTCAGATTATGAGACCTTTGTACTAGGACTCAAGACAGGAGAAATTGTGGAGAGACAAATTTTTGCTCACCAATAAGGAAGAACTTCCCAGCAATTAGAGTCATTCCATGACGGAAGTGGTTACTGTCGTTGTTTATCATTAGAGAAGGGTCAAGCAGAAGCAGGATAGCTCCCTTTGAGGGATGTTATAGGGAACATAACTGAACTGTAAATGGCAGCTAGGTGGCACAGTGGTTAGAGCGCTGGAGTCAGGAAGATCTGAGTTTAAATTCAGCCTTACTAGCTGTGTAACCTGGGCAAGTCACTTTACTTCTGAATGCTTCCATTTCCTCATCTGTAAAATGTGAGTAATAACAGCATCTGTCTTCCAGGGTTGTTGTGAGGACAAAAAGAGATATTTTAAGACCCTCCGAAAACCTTAAAGTATTATATAAATGTTAGCTATTTTTAAAAATACTGGCTAAGGGGCAGCTCGGTGGCGTAGTGAATAGAGCACCAGACCTGGAGTCAGGAGGACCTGAGTTCAAATCCAGCCTCAGACACTTCTCACACACACAAAACTAGCCGTGTGACCTTAGGCAATTCACTCACTTAACCCCAATTGCCTTACCTTCCCCCTCCAAAAAAAAAATTCTGGCTAGGAGGATGGGCTTTGCAGTCAATCAGCAGACATTTATTAAGTACGTATTAAGTATGTGTCAGGCAATGTGCTTAACAATGGTGATACAAAGAAAAAAATTAAGGTCCCTGCCCTTCTGTAGTCTACTTGGGGAGGCAGAGTTAGTTAATCTAAGATTTCAAAATCCCGAACTTCAGAGTCTAGGATTCCAAGGTAATGTCAGCAGGAGTGGGGAGGGGGACAAAGATGTCAGGGCCATTGGGGAGGAAGAATGGATAGAAGTTTAGCTCAGTCCCTGCTTGTTCCAGTCCATCGAGCCAGACACCTGCCCGAGCATCCTGGGGTACAAAGCTGCTATCAGAATCAAGGGCAGAGGCCAACACCTCCAACCCCTTTCTAGGGAGTTCTATTCTCTGGGCCTCTTTTCCCAGGCTCTTCCAAGCTCCCCACTCCTCCCTGCCCAGACTAACTTCCCATGCTTCTGATCTTGCTTTTGTCTTAGAGCTGGGGCGCCAGTGGTGGGGAGACCCGGGGCCTGGGTGTCTCCAGGGCTAGAGTGGGGGCTATGGGTATCTGGGGCAACCCTGGTGAGAGGCGAGCGATGCCTGCCAGCTTGGCCCCAGCGTACACAGAGGCAAGGCTGTTCCTCGGTGCCCACCATGCCTCAGGAATACAGATGATTAGGGGGATTGGACCACCCAGTCTCATTCAAGAGCAGGGATGAGGGCAGTAAGGTCAGTTGGCCACCCTTTCAAGG
>NW_027185782.1:1818935-1840431 GCF_028583685.1 Petaurus breviceps papuanus | reverse complement strand
ACCTGGAATGGACAGAAAGGCCAGTTGGTCTGATCTCAGCTATTTCTTCTTACAGATGAGGAAACTGAGGCCCAGGGAGGCTAAATTACCTGTCCGAGGTCACATGGGGAGTAAACATCAGAGCCAGCTACCTCCAGAGCCAGAGAAGGCTCTTTTCACAGTAACCAACCCCAGCTCTATTAAGCACGGTGTGCATTCTTATCTAGCTCATTCAAGTATGATGTATTCAAAAGGTGCCTGGGGGCCGCTGGCCTGAGATGAATGCATTTGAAAAAGACTCCAGTTCCCTTCACTACTGTCATGGCTCAGACTTAGCTGGTTCTGGGTAGGACTGGGTTTCCCTGAAACTGCCCTGGGTGCTTCATTTCTCAAAGACATGGAATTAGCACATGCCTCCTCATGTCCTTTTCATATTGCATAAGCACCAGGGATTTCATGTGATCAATAAACCCCATAGTTAGATTTAAGGGTTGTGAGGATGAGTTTCTATTCCTTAAGCTCAGGAACCAGACTAATTAGCTTGCAAACATACACACACATGTAACGTGTGAGGCATGTAATCATATAGAGACATCTTCAATTGCTAAATAGAGATTGTAACCCTTGCCCTGGCTATATACCAAAAGATTCCAGAGTGACAGAATCTCGGGCCATCCAGTCCAATAGATGTTTGCATAGGAAACCCCTTGGGAGCACTTCTGACATAAGATCACTCAGTCTCTGCTTGGATACTTCCAGTGCTGGGGAACTCATTACTTATTTTGCTCAGTTAGTTTTTATAATAATAGCTGGTATATAAAAAAGAAAGGAGGGAGGCAAGGAGGCCCAGGAGTGAGTTGCCAACCACTGACAGTCAAAGGTCCCATAACATATTATTTATATGTTATATATTTACATAATTTATAATTATAAATAGCATTTATGTAATGCTTTAAGTGCTATTTTTGTGATAACGTTTATGTGGCACTTAAGCACAGGTGTTGGGTACTTAATACATGCTCATTCCTATCTCCTCCTTCTCTTCATTTGATTCTCACAGCAATCTTAGGAGGTAAATGTATTATTATCCCCGTTTTACAGTTTAGGAAACAGAGACTGACAGAGCTGAAGTGACTTAGTTAAGGTCATACAACTAAGTGTCTAAGTTAGGATTCAAACTCAGGGCTGCCTGACTCCTAATCCCATTCTCTATCCATTGCACCACAAGACAGTCCTTCAAATAATTGAAGGCAGTTTTCATGTCCTTTCAAAGTCTTCTCTTTTCTTTTTGTAAGATTTTTTTTTTCAAAAATATTATTTATTTATTTTTAGCATTCTTTTAAAAAAATCTGAGTTCCAAATTCTCTTCTCCCTCGACCCCTCTCTACCCACTGAGAAGGCAAGCAATATATCTATTATACATGTGAAATCATGCAAAACACATTTCCATATTCGCCATATTGACACAAAAAGCAAGAAGGATAAAGTGAGAAAACTGTATTTCAATTTGCACTCAGAATTCATCAGTTCTCTCTCTCTGGAGGTAGATAACATTTTTTTTCATCATAAATCCTGTGGAATGGTCTTGGATCATTGTACTGATTGGAGTAGCCAAGTCTTTCACAGTTGATCATCATTATAAAATTGCTGTTACTGTGTAAGATGATCTTCTGGTTCTGCTCACTTCATTTTGCATCAATTCATATAGGTCTTCCTATGTTTTTAGACTCTTCTTTTCCAGACTATACATTCCTAGTACCTTCAAGTGAACCTTGAATGGCATGGTCAGTGCCTGAGTTGACTACATCCATCAACCATGCTTTATAGTGGGTCTTAGGGGGATAAAGGGAAACGGGAAGGGACAGGCCAGTCAGTAACAAAGAGTGAAGGGGGATGGAAAAAGTTCTAGATTTGGAATCCTGGGACCGGTTTCCAGTTCAGTTCAGCAACTCAACAAGTATTCATTAAACACCTGCTACTAAGGGACAGGCACAGTGCTAGGCACAGGGATTACACAGACAAAAGAGAAGTGAATCGGGGGAGTTATTTACATTCTACTGGAGGTCCAGGTGTTTGAGTCTCAGGTATTTCTCTTACTAGCTGTTTGACCTTAGAAAAATTATTTCTGTCTGAGTCTCAGTTTTCTTCTCTGCAGAATGGGAATAGTTTGTGTACTACTCACCTCAGAGGATTATTACAAAGCTAGAGAAGCAGTAACTGTCATTATTGATGGCCTGAAAGCAGGAGGGTTGAATCTCTCTGAGCTGTTTTTCAGTCCTTACCAATGGAGCACAGCAACGGAATCCAACTAACTCAAGCTCAGATGCAGGTCCCCCTCCCTCCCCCCAGACCTCAAGCCCACAAAGGTTTAGAAGCAAAGCTAAGTTGCCGAGGAGCTAGAAACCCGAGGGTTCACTTCAAGAACTACTCCCCTCCCCTCCCCAAATCACCCTACTTTTCTTCTCTATGCATTTGCTTTTCTGCCACTTTTTTGAGCAAGCAGCTTCCTTATTGGGAGAGATAATTAGATTCGGGCCTGAGATGATGAAAAGCTATCGGCCAGTTGTGAGGCAAACGCCTTTGAAGCTGGGAGTCCTGTGAAGATGGTAGATGTTGGAAGGGCCTTGGAAGAGATACTTAGACTTACCTCATGCTGCCTTAAAGAAAGGAGGGAGGCAAGGAGGCCCAGGAGTGAGTTGCCAACCACTGACAGTCAAAGGTCCCAGAGGGGTTAAGGAGAGGCTTAGTCTTCCCCCCTCCAAGTTATGGCTATAGTTCACCTTTAGGAGTGAGCTTGTATTAAAGAGAATTGGATGTGAAGTCAAAATATCTGGATCCCAGTTGGGGCCTTCACTGGCTGTGTGACATTGGGAGAATCACGTAACCTCTCTGGGTTTCTTCTATAAACAGGAGATAGTATCAGCCTTTCTTCTGCCACATGGTTATTGTAGGCCTAAATAACATGTGTGAAATGCTTCATAAATTGTAAAGTCCTACAGAAAGTCACCTGTTATTAGGAGATTTGTATGTATGCCAGGGGGTGTCCATGTCTGGTCATGAGACCAGAATGAAAATGAATCTGGGACTGGGTATGAAAGGGCCAGAGTCCAGCCTGATCCATTTCTGGAGATGGGATTTTCTGACTGGCTTCTGAGGCTCATCCCAGAAACATTTCTCCTTGGCTCTGAAGTCTCTCCCCAGCATTGACTAAATGTCTCCTGGACTCTCTAGAAAGCATATGGAACCATGAAATGACTTGGAATGAGAAGACCTGGGTTCAAGTCATGACTTTGGAACTTCCTAAGTTCCTAACTTGGGCAAGTCAACTTCTCTCTTTTCCTGTATGCAAAATAAGGATAATAATAAACTCCCTCCCAGGGCTGTTGTGAGAAAGACATCTCTAAAACTATCTCAGGCTTTGACAATGGGAGCTATTATCACGGTTCACAGTCATAATCATAACTAGCATTATATAGTACTTTAATACATAATTTTAATACTGTTTTAAATATATGAAAGTTTATGTATGTTATTTCACTTGATCCTGACAACAATCCTGTGCAGTAGGTACTTTTATACTATCCCCATTTTACAGATGAGCAAACTAAGACCGTGAATGGGTAAGTTGCCCAGGATTATAGTGCTGGTAATTTGAACTCAGGTCTTCCTGCTTCCCAAGCCAGCTCACTGGCCACTGTGCTACCCAGCTGTCTAAGAGATGTCATTCTTCTTAGCTCAGGTCTACCCCTGGACTCAGAGCAGCTGGTCTAGTCCGGCCATCAACCCATTCGTGCTTTGACCCTGTGGTCTCCAATCTCGACTGATGTGAGCCTTCAGTCTGAGGCCACTGGCCCCTCGACTTTCCTGGATCCCCATTAACTCTGCCCAATTAGCCTTGCAGGTTTACTTACAGGGCCAATGCCTGAGGCCACCCTGGTGGGGTTGGGGACAGGAGGAGCCCTGCAGCGGGCAATGGTCCCTGGACTAGGAAGGCCAGGTAGACCTCAGGAAACAGCCTCCCACTTCCCCCTGCTGCTAATGAGCTGGCAGTCCTGAGCTTCTCAGACACACACACACAGCGCTCACCCCCGAGAGGCTTCTCACAGAGAGCTAATGAGCAGGGAAATGGACCAAAGGAAGTGGAGAGGGGGGAGAAGGAGAGATGGAGGAGGTGGAGCTTGGCCCAGGAGGCCCAGTGTGTATGAGGGTAGGAGAGAGCTGGGGGGGGGGGGGGGGGAGGTGGTAAAGTTCTTACAGGGGGCACATGTGACTGGATTGGTGTGCATTCCTGTACCTGTGTGCACAGAGCCCTCTTTGTTCGTGTATGTGCGTGTGCACACTAGCAGCCCCACAGCAGGCCTGAAAGACAGAGTCTAGCCAGCTCTGACTCCAGAGGTCCAGAGAAGCTCTGTTGGGAGGAGGGGTGTAGGTGAGGAAGAGACACACAGTGTGTGTGTGTCTGTGTGTGTGTAGGTGACCCAGAGATTTACACACACAAACACACATACACACACGCTCCCTAATCATTTCTCATACAAACAGCAATCCACAATTATTCTGTCTCAGCTCTGGGCATTTTCTCCTGCTGTCTGTCGGTACCTGAGACTCCCTCCTCAATTCCACTTACTGATTTTCCTGGTTTCTTTAAGCCTCAGCTAAAATCCCATCTTTTGCAGGAAACCTCTCCCAACTCCTCTTAATTCTAGTGCCTTTCCTCTCATATCTTATAGATAGCTTGCTTTGTATACTTTTGGACTTTGTCTCCCCCATTAAAGAGAAATCTCCTTGAGAGCAGAGACTCTCTTTTGCCTCTCTCTGTGTCCTCAGGATTTTGCATGGTTCCTGGTGCATAGTAGGTGCTTAGTAAATGATGATTGATTGATTGATCTAGTCTTATGCATTCTTCTTTCTGAGCTTCTCTCTCCTCTGCCCCCATAGGTCCGAATTCTATTCCTCTAAAGCCTGGTCATTGCCCTAACCTCCTAAAGAAGGACTCCCTCTCTCATTCCTCCTACACCAGCTACCTGAGAACTTCCGACAACTCAGCTCTAGTCCCATTTCTTCCCTATTTCTTTCTAGTCCCATATTCTTCCCCTCTCCCCCAGCTCTCTGCTTTGTCCATAGTAGGAAGTCATATTGAATTTAGAATTGGAAGCAATCTTGAGCATATCTAGTCCAAGGTCCTCATTTTTTCTTTTTTTAACAAATGAGGAAACCAAAGGCCCAGAACCAGGGAAGTGACTTGTCCAAAGTGAAACAGGTAAGCAGAGGTTCAAATCCAAAAACCAGATCTTCTAACTCCAAATCTGGTGCCATACCAACTGTCTTACCCAATTCTCAGCCCTGAAGGTGAGGCTAGCACTCCAGAGAGGAATCAGGGCTGGAGATACAGGGGTGATTACATAAGGTCCCTCCACAGGTGATAGGTGATAGCAGTGGGATGGGGACTGGCAGATGAGTTATTGAGAGCTGAACAATGAGCCACAGGTTGGATGAAGAGTGGTATAGAAAGAGGGTGTAGCCTCCAGTAGGAGAGCCTAGGTCACAGGTCACAAGACTCTCAGCAGACAGGGGAACTCAGAGGGCATCTAGTTCGGCTTATACCTGGTCAGCCAGAGGTTAACTCATCACCTTTCACTTAAGCTCTCTCCAGGGACTTTCCCCTCAAACAGACAACTCCATCCTGGAGCCTGGCCCAGCTGCCAACCTCTGGAATCCAATACCCCCAGGAGTCCTGGCCAAGTCAATTAGTATTGGCATCACTAGGGCTAAGTAAAAGGCTCTCTTTAAACAGGAGGTGATAAGTGCTTCTCTGTGGGGAGGGTGTTAAGGAGGGAGACTACCCTGCCTAGGGCTGGGCATTCTCTCCACAGTTAGGAGGAAAGCCCTTTGTTTGGCTTTGCTGCAACCTAGAGGGACACTGAGAGGGGGTGGATAGAGTTTGAGAGTCAGAAATACCTAGGTTCAGATCCTGTTCCCAGACCCTTCTAGCTGTATGACCCTAGGCAAGTCACTTACTGTCTCTGAATCTATTTCCTCATATTGTAAAATAGGGTTAATAATACCTCTGTGTGTGTGAGAGAGAGACAGACAGACAGACACACACACACAGAATGAATCAGGGGCATTTATTATAAGCACTACCATACAGCACTGTTATGTGCAATAATAAATATAAGCTTGACAGCCCCTGGCCTCCTGGAGCTTCCATTCTGGTGAGGGAAGATGACACAGAAGGGGAAGATGGGTTACATGATGGATCCATGTTTTGGATCTGGTCTCCTCCTTTCCCTGCCCCACCCCTCCAGTCGTGTCACATGAAGAAATAACCTTAATCCTTACCAAGGCTAACCCTTCTACTTGTTCAAGCAATCCCAGTCCACCCCATCTTCTCCAGAAGATTGCCCCCTCTGTGATCTCCACTGTTACTTATCTTCAATCTCTCCCTGTCTACTAGCTCATTCCCTACTGCATACAACCATGCCCATGCTTCCCCCATCCTGAAAAACAACCTCTCACTTGATCCTTCTATCCCTGCTATCATCCTATATTTCTTTTACCCTTTATAGCTAACCTCCTCAAAAAAGGCCATCTACCATAGGTACCTCCACTTTCTCTCCTCTCTCTCTATTAACACCTTACAATCTGATTTTCAGCCTCATCGTTCTGCCGAAACTCCTCTCTCCAAGGTTCCCAATGATCTCTTGGTTGCCAAAGCCAGTGGTCTTTCCCCAATCCTCATTCTCCTTGACCCTTCTGAAGTTTCTGACACCACTGATCACCCTCTCCTTCTTGATACTCTCATCTCTCTAGATGTTCAGGATACCTTTCTCTCCTGGTTTTCCTCTTACCTATCTGGCCACTCCTTCTCTGTCTCCTTTGCTCCAAATCACACCCTCTAACCATAGGCGTCCTTCAGGCTTCTATCCTGGGCTCTCTTCTCTTCTCCTTCTGTACTACTTCACTTGGTGATCTCATCAGCTCCCGTGGATTACTATCTTCTTGCTGATGATTGTTAGATCTACCTATCTTGCCCCAAATTCTCTGTTGGTCTTCAATCTTGCATCTCCAATTGCTTTTCAGACATCTCAAAATGGATGTCCAGCAGACGTCTTAGAGAACTCATCTTTCCCCTTAGACCCTCTTCCCACCTATTTTCCTTATTACTGTAGAGGGTACCACCCTCCTCCCAGTCCCTTAGGCTCACAATCTAGGGGCCATCCAGGATTCCTCCCTATCTCTCACCCTCCCCCCTTATCCAAGTTATTGCTCAGGCTTATCAATTTCACCTTTGCAATATCTCTGTCATCCTCTGTCACTTCCACTACCCCAAGCAAGCTCTCATCATCTTT
Organism: Petaurus breviceps papuanus; assembly: GCF_028583685.1. Taxonomy (NCBI): domain Eukaryota; kingdom Metazoa; phylum Chordata; class Mammalia; order Diprotodontia; family Petauridae; genus Petaurus; species Petaurus breviceps. The sequence continues at coordinate 1,833,100 of NW_027185782.1, read as the reverse complement.
TTACCAGACTACTGCAGTAGCCTGCTGGTGAGTCTGCCTGCCTCAAGTCTCTCCCTACTCCAATCCATCCTCCACTCAGTCACCAAAGTGATTTCCCTAAAGTGCAGATCTGAGCATATCACTCCCCCTATTCAATAAAATCCAGTGGCTCCCTATTGTCTCCAGGATCAGATACAAAATCCTCTCTTTGGCATTCAAAGCTCTTCATAATCTAGTCCCTGCCTCATTTTCTGGTTTTCTTATACCTGAGGACTCTTCCATCCAATGAAACTGTTCTCCTAGTTTTTCCATGAACAAAACACTCTGTCACTGGACTCTGAGCATTTTCTCTGGTTGTTCCCCCAAGACTGGAATGTTGTCCTTCCTCCACTCTAACTACTGACTTCTCTGGGTTCCTTTAAGTCCCAACTAAAATGCCTTCTTTTACCCCAACCCTTCTTAATTTCAGCACCTTCCTTCTGTTAAATATAGCCTATCATCCACCTAGCCTGATAAATGTGTGTATACATACATACACACATTATATATGCACATGTGTTGTCTCTCCCATTAGATTTCAAATTTCTTGAGGTCAGGGACTTTTCTTGTGTCTCTGGAGTTTAGCACAGTGCCTGTCACATAGTAGGCACTTAATAAATACCTATTGATGGATTGATTAGTGGCTTGAAGATGGAATAGAGTCTTGGCTAAGGCCAAGATAGAGTGAAATCTCACCTGTTAGATCCTAGGGCAATTGTTACCTCACCAATTTGTTGTGAGGCTTAAATGCCATAATCAGGTGAAGCCACTGAATAGTCAAATCCAGCCTATTGGCTCTCCATAATGGCTTTCCCCTCAGTTCCCTTCTCTCTCCATGAAGGACCACACTTTGGTTCAAGTCTGGGACTGATTAGGTCTTAGAGCTTCTGGTCTCCCTTCCTCTCCAATTCATCCTCCATAAATGACCTGAATCCATCCACCCAAGGTGAAATTCAGAGGCATCATTCCATCCAACTTTCTGGGGCACCCAATTGCCACTAGGATAAATATAAAATCCAATGCCTGGCATTTGAAACCCTGAGAACTTTGACTCTAATCTACCTTTTCCAGCCTTTCTTTATATTACTTACTACTCCCCTTTCTCAGTTGTTAGTACTTTCTTCCTCCTGAGATTACCTTGTACATGGTGTCCCACAAGACTGCCTGTATTTACTTCTCTACCTACTTGTATTCTGAAGTAGAAAGGAAACTCCTCAAAAAGCACTGCTTGATGTTTTTGTCTTTGTATCTAGCATTTTGCACAGCACTTCTAACATTTGATAAAGGCTGTTGAACCGCCACTTCTTCCAAGAAGTCTCCCCATCACCACAACCCACAGAGGTCTCTCCCTCTTCTGACCTCAGGCTTCACTTTGTTCTTATTTCTCTTGGAGTCCTTATCACCTTATTATTTTTAAATGTTTTATTTTTAATAGATTTTCCTTGAATCCTCACAAGCCATTGCCAAAAAAGCAAAAGCAAAACCAAAGCCAAAAACTTTTTAAAAGAAATATTCTGCAACCTGGAAAGACTTACATGAACTGATGCTGAGTGAAGTGAGCAGAACCAGGAGAACATTGTACACGGTAACAGCAGCATTGTATGATGATGAGCTATGATAGACTTGGCTCTTCTCAGCAACACAATGATGTAAGACAATTCCAAAAGACTCATGATAGAAAATACTATCCACATCCAGAGAAAGAACTATGAAGTTTTAGTGGAGATTGAAACATACTAGTTTCTCTTTTTTGGTTGTTTTTGTTTGTTTTTTTGTTTGTCATGGTTTTTTCCTTTTGTTCTGAGTCTTTTTTTCACAACATGCCTAATGTGGAAACATGTTTATTTAATGTGATTGTACATGTAGCCTATATCAGATTGTACTGGGGAGTAGGGAGGGAAGAGAGGAAGAAAAAAATTGAAATTCAAAATCTTATAAAAATGAATAATGAAAATTAAAAAACAATTTAAAATAAAAAAGAAATATTCTTCCAAATCAAACAATACATCTCCCCACCAAATCTGTCATATATAATGTTCCCCACCTGTGGACCCTTCACCTTCACAACAAACATCTTCTCATACCATTCCTTTAGGGTCAAACTTCTTCTTTGTAATTTTGCAACATTCATTTTTGATTGCTTTGTTGTTGTTTCCATTTACATCATTATAGTCAGTGTGTATATTGTTTTCTTGGTTCTGCTTCCTTTACTTTGCATCAGTTCATATAAGTCTTTCCAAGCTTCTCTGTATTCATCATATTTGTCATTTCTTACAACACAGTAATATTCCATTACATTTATTTACCACAATTTGTCTAGCCATTCCTCAAATGATGGGTATCTTACTTTATTTCACAAAAAAGTGCTGCTATATTTTGGGGATTTTCTTCTTATCAATGGCCTCCTTGAGGTATAAGCCTAAATGTAGAATCTCTGGGTCAAAGAGCATAGACATTTTAGCCACTTCATTTGCATAGCACCCAATTGCTTTCCAGAATGGTTGTACTAATTTACAGCTCTATTCAAAATATATTAGTATTCTTGTCTTTCTATGGCCCCTCCAACATTAATTATGACTATCTTTTGTCATCTTTGCCAATTTTCTAGGTGTTATATTATTATTTCAATATTTCTTGAATCTGTGATTTTCTACCTGGGCAGACTGTGGGCCCTGTATATCTGATTAGGTGATCCATCAGACATTTATATACACCTGTCACATTTAAATAGCAATTTAGGTTTATAAAGTTCTATTGTCACAAAAGCAAATAGTCTAAGTGTTTGATTTTGCAGATGAGACAACTAAGACACAAAAAAGGGAAAGTGACTTCTCTCAGTCATACAGCTAGTAATTTACAGAGCTGGGATCTGAACCCAGGTTTTCTGATTTCAAGTTCAATTTCTGCCTGGTATTCTATCTTGTGTAGAGCCTTTCTTTGTGAGTCTGATCTCTTTTATCCTGTATCCTGGTCTCCCCTTCTCCACTCAAGTCATCAGCTCCCTGAGGGTCAGGAATCTGTTTCCTCCACAGGTTAGCAGAGTACTGATACCACATGTGCCTCAGGAAGTACATATAAGTGTCTACTTGGAGTCAGGAGACCTGGATTTGCAATCCAGCTTTGTTACTTACAGGCTGAGTGACTTTGGACAAATCACTTAGCCTAAGTTTCTTCATCTCTAAGTATGACGTAACAATAATGCAAAGGATCCATAATCTCATCAATGTGGCTCCTCCTTCCACAAGCCTACCCATCCCATGTGAAACCCATGAACCCATCGCAGGGGCTTCACCCAAAATGTTGGGCACCTTCCTTTAGTTCTGTTGACATCTTGTGGACACAAAATTGAACATGAGGCATGTCTATCAGTAACTGCTATGGAATCAACCCATCTCTTTTTCCTGGTCATACATACGGATAGCAGCCCATCTTGTTAAAATAGGGATAACAAGGTGTATGTAACACCTCCCTCACTGTGTTGTTGTGAGAATCTCTCATTCTTGGTGTTATTGCAAATAAGCATACATATACAAACCTATATAGCAGTGAACTGTTAAAGAATTGTGGGTTCTAATTATCTATAATAGATGGAACTGAATTAATTACTATACTCTGTCCCTCCTCAATCCTTCCAGGACAGGCACAGGTTACAGAGAAGTTCATAGCCCCAAGGAAACGACTATTCAGCATCTAGGTGACACAGCCTTAGACATTGACTAGCTACCTGATCCTGGGCAATTTGCTTTACCTCTGTCTGCCTCAGTTCCCTCAACTGTAAAATGGAGAAATAATAGCACCTTCCTCCCAGGATTATTGTTAGATCACATGAGATACCAATTGTAAAGTGCTTAGCTTTGTACCTGTCAAGGAGCAGGTACTTAAATGTTGGAGTAATGGAAACTCCCTGGAGGTGTGAAGCACAGATTTGAAGGCTGGGGGGGGGGGGTCTGCTCTGCCTTGGCTTCACCACGTGATCTCAGGCAAGGACCTTCCCCCCATCAGCCCCCTCCCCTGTAATATGTGGGTAACTGGGGAAGGCACAGGAATCCATGAGGATGAAGTAAGCAGAACTATAATAATTTACATAACGATCACAGAAATGAAAAGAAAACAACACTGAAAAGCTTCCACACTTTGATCAATGCAGTGTTCAATTTTAAGTAAGGAGGAAGCTCTCCTTCCACTTCTTGGAAGAGAAGTGGTGTACTACAGGTGCAGAGTGAGGGATACATTTGAGCAAAGGCTAAATTAACATCAACTTCTATTTTTGGACTGTACTTTCTTTTTTTAAAAAGAGAGGCTGGTAAGGGTCTGGGGGCAGGGGGCAGAGTCATTGTGACTGTGATATAAACAAGGGTAAACTATATAATCTGGTAGAGCATACCCAGGCTTATGGGAACCTTGGGATTTGGGGAGGGTGAGGAAAAAGAAACACGTACTAACGTGCTGCAGGGGCTGGGGAGCTCCCCTCGCCTCCCCATTAACGAGGACGGAGTTAATGAAGACCCCCTCCTCTGAACGTCTCCCAGATGGAGCGGCCAGGCAATGGTGATTTAAGTACAAAGTTTGCAAATGTTGGTGGCTGTAATGAATGCCTAATTCGCCAGCTTTGTCAGCACGGAGAATGAGCCTGGATTACTTTATAGTTTCTGCTAACAGGTTTCATGAATTTTAATGGCCTCTTCCTCTCTCTTTTAATCAGCAGAATTAAACGATCTCTCTGCACCCCCCTCTTTCCCCCTTCAGGCCCACCCTTAGGGCCTTTCTACTTCCTGCCTCTTCTGAGGAAGGTTGGCTGCCTGGTGTATTAGAAAGAGAACCTTCTATAGGGAGCTGGCTGGCTTGGGTTCTAGTCCCCACCCTACCCTTGGATGACCCTGGGGTCTTAGGAGAGTTCTTCCCTTTTCTAGACCACCGTTTTCACATCTGTAAAATGAGGGTCATTGGACTCCATCTAAGGGTCCTCTTAGCTCTGACATTCTCTGTTCTAAGGGCCTTCCCAACCACAACATTTCTATGCCCTAAGGGTCCTGTCCACTTACAGTCTGCAATCTAAGGAAGGTCCTTTCCAGCTGGAACGTTCTGTGTTTCCAAGGGCCTCCCAGTTTTGAAGGTCTCTGTTCCAAGGGCTCTTCCAGTTGTGATAGTCCTGTGTCTTAAGGGTCCTTTCAGCTGTGACATCCTATGTTCTAAGTGTCCTTCCAGCTGCAATAGTTCTATGTTCTAAGGACCTTCCCCAATGACAGTCTGTGATCTAAGGCTTTTACATATCTGACATTCTATGGTTCCCCTCTATGAGACTTAAGTCTTTACACCACCCCTTCCCCAGGTAGGGGAGGGGAGAGTTTTACTAAAGAGAAAGAGAACCCTTGGCTTAGTAAGTAGGACTCAATAAATTCTTATCGGCTATTCTCATCCAGCTGGGCTGCTCAGGGCTTGGTGGGAACGCTCCAGATAACAAGTGTTCTGGAGTTCAGGGCAGTGATATAAGAACTGGAGAAGACTGAGGAAAACTTCCTGAAGGGGTGAGGTGGGGGAGGGATGATTCAGCCGGGACCCTCTTCTCTGTGCTAAAATCTGAACCCTGGTCTTTTCCCCAGATTGTCCTCTAAGCACAAAGGGCTTCTTATCCCCATTTTATGAGATGGGAGCATGAAGCCCCCCGAAGGGATGATTTGCCTCTGAAGCCTTGTCACATAGCAAGTCAGAGGCAGTGTGTCATAACTAAAACCTGGGTCTCTGAGGCTCCATCCACTGAAGAAGCTGGAGTGAAGGGGAGGGGAAGAAGCCTCTTGAAAAACTTGGCTCCTGCGGCAGAGCCCAGATTTACGAACTGTCAGGCAGCCATAAAGACACAACCACATATTTCCCAGAATTTGGCAAGTGCGAGGCAAGGAGGAGGCTTGGTGCATTGGGTAGCAAATATACCAGTGTCAGTCAGCAGCAGCAGCAGCAGTGGTGGCAGCAGGAGGAACCCATGCCCCATTCAAAGCTTTTTCCAACCCTTCACTCCAACTCCTGGCTCATGCACAGGCCCAGTCTCTGTGTCTGTGCATAGCTTATGCAATCCGTCAATCATAAAGCAACATATTAGGTACCAACTATGTGCCACTTATTGCACTAAGTTCTGAGAAAACAAAAACAAAAGTGAAACAGTTCCTACCCTCAAAAAGCTTACATTCTAATGGAGGAGAAAACATTTTTATATAGGTAGAGACCCACCCTACTTCTCCAAATTCCACTCCCTTTGGCAATTGGATGCCCAGAGGGTGGCTGAATACTACTCTCTTTGGGGTTCTAAGGGTACCCTGAGAGTCTGGGTTCCTAGTACTATCACTCATGAGCCCCCACCAGAGTATTTCCCATTGACTATCAGCCAGTAACCTCAATTAGCTTATAGCAAAGTTATTTACTAAAATGGTATAACAGTTGTCACAAAACATTTTCACCCAAATCCAGGGGTCACAAATACAACTACATTCATGGGGAAGAGTAGGTTCAAATTTGTAGTACAATGTTATTGAGGCACACATGTGTTGAAGGGGTGATTTACAACTCCTAGTTACTAGAGTTTCCTTTTCTCCCTTTGTAGAGTCCTCATGAAATTCCTGTTAGGTGTAGTGCTCTGCTGGGTCCTGCCTTTGTACAATCCATACCTGGCTCTTTTCTCTGATGCAAGGGATCATTCCCCTTGAAGCTGCTTCCTCTCTCAGTGGCTGTCTTTCTGCATCTGTATTTGTTCCTGACTAGGTACATTTTCTCTTACTAGTCTAGTCTCTCTGGAAAAAAAAGGTCAATGGTGGGAGTGGGGATAGGGGAGAGACAGAGAAATTCTCCTCCCCCCAAACTCCAAAGTGATTCCTACCTAGAAGGTATTTCTTCTGATTTACTAAAATTCTTTGAACTGGAGCTCTTTCAATGCTAGACTGGTTCACTACTTGATTGAGCTCACTGCTAGACTAACTGTTCTTTTATACATAGGCCCAATAGGCATAACTGATCCTCTCAGTCAATCACATTGTTTTCTTTTTTGACCTAGAGATGTCCATACCTCATAAATGCATTGTAGGGTGTAGACAGTCTTGTTTACACATTTTGAAAACATTGTCATGTCCATTGATTAAATCCATAGAGGTGTCTGGGTCTTTTGCAGAGTTAATGAACTGGAGTAGAATCCTTTCTTTACATACATAAATATATGCAGAAAATATTCCTAAAGAGTAAACATGGCATGATATAGTATTTAGAGAGCTGGCCTAGGGGCGGCTAGGTGGCGCAGTGAATAGAGCACCAGCCCTGGAGTCAGGAGGACCTGAGTTCAAATCCAGCCTCAGATACTTAACACAAAAACTAGCTATGTGACCTTGGGCAAGTCACTTAACCCCAATTGCCCTTCCCCCCAAAAAGTAGAGAGTTGGCCTCAGTGCCAGGGAACCTGGGTTCAAATCCTTCCTTTGACACATAATGGCAGTGTGACCCTTGGTAAGTCACTTAATTCTTTAGTAGTGTAACTAAAACTCCAAGGTAAGGAGAAGATTCAGATGGCATTGTCAGAGGAAGTTTCCAGATTCAGTGAGTGCCCTATATCAATGAAATCACAGATCAAGATCTATTACCTATACAAAATGAATACAAGGGAGTTTGGGGTTAGAGGGTACTAGCAGTGTGTGTGTGTGTGTGTGTGTGTGTGTGTGTGTGTATGTGTTGTGGGGTTGGGTGAGGGAGGGAATCAGAAAAGATTTCATGCCAAAGGTGGCATTTGAGTTGATTCTTGGAACTAGGGATTTTAAGAGGCAGAGGTGTGGAGGCCCACATATACATGCATACTCATATTCGAATAGACCCATGGAACCCCAAAGGGTAGCTTGGTCCTTCCTGTAGCAAATCCAAAAAAAAAGGAGTTTGGCACCATGTTAGAGATGATAATTAGTTAAAAATAGGGATCACCCAGATGGCTGCCTTGTTTTCCCCTACAGAAGCCCAGGTGAGTGCCTCCCTAGCTATCTTCCCCAAAGTTCCCTTCCTGGGCTCTCTTCCTGGGGACCCAGAATCTTCTTTTACATCTAGCCCTTGTGTCTGAGGTCTAAGTGCTCTATCCCTCCTTTTCCTCTCCCCTCAACTGAATTTATCTTAGCCACCAAAATCTCTAATTAAGGCTCTGGAGCAGATACCCGTAAACATATATCAGAGCACACACAGACCTACCCACACGGACACAGAGAGACATATCCATAAATAAGTATTTGCACACACACACACACCCATATGAGTGTCTACAAATATGCAAATGCATGCAAACACACATGTGGTCACATGGACACTTGTGAGAATATAATAGACCTCAATCAGTGCCATCCCTGGCACTTGTACAAGTTACAAAGCGATTTCCCCTCTAGATCCTTTGTGGATCTTTCTCCTTTCATGACCTTTCACCCTCCAAGACAGGCAGACCAGATGTTGGCTTGAGTAGTGAGATAGTTTGGGTGAGATAATTTACCTTTGAGGTCTCCTGGTGCCTGTCAGTACTGCTCTAATACATGTGTAAACACATGCAGAACATCCATGAATGGGAAGACATATGCACTCAAATACACATGCATTTATTATGTACATAGTGTATTCAGGACCTTGTCCTGGGTGCTAGGGGCACAAAGATAAAAACATGAAACTGTCCCCTCTCTGTGAATTCTACATAGTGGTCCCTAGCACCAAAAACAGCAGCATTCCTGGTGTGGATTAGGACATTGGTGGTTCCAAAGTCCTTTCTCATCCTGGGACATGCAGGGGGTGGGGAAACGGGAAGGGGGGAAATGAAGCAAGGATCCATAGAGTGGAGCAGACACCAGATGGAGTCAGAAGATCTGAGCATCAAGTCTCAGTTTTGCTACTTACCACCAGGTGGGCACAATACTTGGTCTTTGGGGCTTCAAGGCTCCCTGAATAGGGAAATACTTTCACAAAGAATAATGGTTTCCATTGCCTTTTCCTATTTATAAAATCAATCTTGCTGCTTTGTATCATGTTCCAGTGCCAGGGAGAAAATCAACTAAGGACTATTATTATTTGCTATGTCATATGACTACCTCTGTGTTTTCATGTGTCCATATATTTATATTAACTGTGTGTATATTCACATGTAAATGTGTATACATAGATATAGGTGTGTCTGTGTGTGCCCATACATATGTTTATAGGTAGTCACAGGTGTGGGACCAGATAGGAAGTGAGGCAAGTATTATTATCATTGTCATTGAACAAATGAGCACACGGACTTAGAAATGTTAAGTGACTTGTCTACAAAGCTAGCAAGGGCAGAACTAGGACTTAAATGATGAGACTTCCCAATTCAATCAATATCAATCAATCAATGCGTATGTGCCTGCTATTTGTCAGGCACTGTGCTAAGCATTGGGGATACAAAAAGAGGCAAAAGACAGTCCTTGCCTTTAAGGAATTTATAGTCTAATGGGGGAGAAAACATGCAAACAAGCATCCAAGCTATATTAAGATGTAATTAACAGAGGGAATGCAGTGGAATGAAGGGGGATTGGGAAAGGCTTCCAGTGAAAGAAGGGATTTTGATTGGGACTTAAAGGAAGCTAGGGAGGTTAGTAGGCAGAGTGGATGAGGGAGAGTGTCAAAGGCATGAGAGACACCCGGAGGAGCATGTCTGGAGTAGAGAGATAGAGTGACTTGTTGATGGAACAGCCAGGAGGTCAGTGTCCCTGGATTAAAGAGTACCTTTTGGGGAATGAGGTTTAAGGAACCTGGAAAGGTAGGAGGGGCCTAGGTTGTGAAGGGCTTTGAATGCCAGAAAGTACATTTGATCCTGAAGACAATAGGGGGCACTGGAATTATGGAATTGTGTGTATGTGTGTGTGTATGTGTGTGTGTGTGTTTGAGAGAGAGAGAGAGAGAGACAGAGAGATGTTATTGGACCTGACCTGTGGTTTTTGTTGTTGGTTTTTTTTTTTTTTTGCTTTTTGGAGGTCAGTTGGGGTTAAGTCACTTGCCCAAGGTCACACGGCTAGTTTTTTGTGTTAAGTGTCTGAGGTAGGATTTGAACTCAGGTCCTCCTGACTCCAGAGCCAGTGCTCTATTCACTGAGCCACCTAGCCACCCCTATTATACCACTTTTACAGATAAAGAATTGTGTCTCTAATATTAAGTGACCTGTCCAAGGTCACAGAGCTGGACAAGGATCAGAGCCAGGATTCAAGCAAATGTCTCCTGACTCCAGTCTTGGCATCCCTCCAGTGCCTCTCCAGAATTCCAGGGATTCGAGGGGCCCTCAGACTATGTGTTTTAGGAAAATCTAAAGGTGGAAGGATAAGTGAGAAAAGATACTTTAGTATCTGAATGAAGGATGGATTGAAGTGGAGAAAGACCCGAAGTAGGCAGTCCACCAGCAGGCTATTGCAATGGTCCAGGTGTGAGATGATGAGACCTGGTGTCTAGATTGACATAGTTGCTAACAGCACCCACAAGTTTGTGGCAACTCCTGAGGAAAGAGGGAGGGTCAGTGAAAAAGGTTTGGGATCATTAATTCCATTCCTCTTTAAGCACCAGGAGACCAAGGCTAGCCTCCTTACTAAACTTGGAGCACCTCTACCAATTATAGGACTTGGAACTGAAATTCTAAGAGATCTTAGAAACCAGCTAGCCCATTTCCCTCTTACCCTTACTTATTTCAGTTCAGGAAACTGAGACCCAGAGAGGTGACTTATAACTAATAATATACAGTTAATGAATAGCAGAGGTAAGATTTGAACGTAGGTCTTTTTATTCTAAATTCAGTGCTCTTTTGACTCTACTCTGATCCTGCCTCTCAGACAGTCTTGGCCTCTGCCTTTACCACCTCAGGCTCAGCCTATGTCCTGAACCCTCAGTTATCGCCTTAGAGGGGATACAGGAAGAGTATTATGTTTGGAAGAGAAGAAAAAGATAGAAATTGTGACAGAGGAAAAGGCAGAGAATCAAGGATAGCTGGAGAAGCAGAGAGGTACACACACAGAGGAGAGAGACAAAGAGGAACAGACAAGGAAAGAATAAAGAAAGATTCAGAGTGACAGGAAATGAGAGGGAAGGAGAAAGATGGAGAGAGAAAGAAGGAAAAAGAGGCAAAAACGGGATGAGAGGGAAAGAGAACTGATAAAGCGAGAGAGAGAAAGAGCAAAACAGCCAGAAAGAACGAGCAGGGATGACGGAGAGCCAGGAATGGGAAAGGGAGGGAGAGTGGGGGAAGGGAAGGGAGAGGCTGAGAGGCTGAGAGAAAATGACTGAGGACAGAGGCAGGCGGGAGGATAGGCGAGGAAAAAGTGGGGAAGAAGGAAGGGAGGGTCGGGGAAGGGGGAAGAGAAGGGAGGCCACGAAAGAAGATAGGAAGGAGAATGATAATGGGAGACAGGGAAGAAAATCGACTGGAGATCCCAAAGCACAAGCTGATTTCATTTGTCCACCTGGGAGTGATGAGACGGTAATTTTGGTTGATGTTCATTTTCTCCCGGAGGAAGAGAACGGCGCACACAGCCCCAGCCCAGGTCCGCCAGCTCCCCTCCCACCACCCGCTTCTCCCCCTCTTCTTTTCCCCCCTCCCCTTCCCCCTCCTCGGCCTCACACGCGTGTGCGTCCGCCGCCGCCGCCTCATCCATCTCCGGAGACTCCAGTTGGCAGAGTCAGCTGGACAATTACCTAGCCACAAATCATCAGTTCACAAAAAAACTGGGACGGCTGCCACTGAGGCCGGGGGACTCTAGCTTCTCCGACGCCTCCCGCCTGGGGGGCCCCGGCCCCCTGTCCCAATAGGGAAACAGAACATCGACCAATCACAGAGCGACCCAATAGATCAAAAGCCTAAGCAATACAGTCCTGTCCTGGCATCCCAGACCCTTATTCAGGTTCAGTGAATCACCAACTTAAGAATCACGGAGTGTTCGAATCCTAGAACCCTTAGGAACTGTTAAGTGCTATATTAGAGCGAGTTATTGTTATTATTTTATAGCACCTTAGAATCTGAATTCATTCATTCATTCACTCACCCATCCATTCATCCGACACATATTTATTAACCGCCCATGTCAGGCACTGTCCTAGGTGCTGACAACACAGAGACAGAAAGAAAGCAACTCCTGCCTTCAAGGAACTTACATTTTATTGTCATAAGGTTTTAAAAATCTAAGAAATTAAAATTCAACTTACAAGGAAGCAAAGAAAAGATGGACAACTCTCAATGAAATGCGTATTTATTATATAGGTTTTCTTGCAATGGAAATTTATTTCTATATATTTTGAATCCTCTCTGCTGTGCACATGACATGTTCTTTTTCTTATTTTATATTTAAGTCTTAATATTTAAGTCCATAATATTTCCTTTTCTCTTCTTATATATTTAAGTCTTAGTATTTAAGTCTAAAATTTAAAAAAGAAAAAAGAAATTAGAATTGGTTCATTCATTTGTTCAAGACGAATTTATTAAGTGCCTATTATATTCCTGACACTGTGTTAGCTTCTTCTGAGAATGCAAAGACAAACAAGAAAAAGTCGCTGCCTTTAAGCAGCTTGCATTCAATTCTTACACCATTTAAAAATCCTAGAACATCACAGATATGATTGTAAAATCAAGGAATCACAAACTCTTAGAACAACAGACTAAAAATAGCTGGCATTTCTATGGTATTTTAAAAGTTACCCAGGGCTCTTTCTCTACAACACCTCTGTGAGGGAGTAAGCCTGTGGGTTATTATGCCCATTTTCCAGAGGAAAAAGCACGGAACTTAGAGAAATTATGGTACTTGCTTCACATAGTGTACAGTAAGCACAGTAGGTGGGACTGGACTGGAGTCTAGTGACTTCATGTCTGGGATGGGCCTTTCCACTGTATGAATGTTAAAAATCAATGAATCCTGGGAATATTTGTAAGTGTCGGTGGTGTCACCCCTCTCTCCATTCACACAGTCCCCACCCTGGTGCAGGCACTTATCTCACAAAAGCCTGAACTATTTTTTAATATAATTAATTAATTTTTAGTTTTCAACATTCTATTCCATAAGATTTTGAGTTTTGAATTTTCTCCCTTCCCCCACTCTCCTCCCCCTTCCTCAAGACTGACATACAATCTTATATAAGCTCTAATTACACATTCATATTAAACATATTTTCACATTAGTCATGATGTAAAGATGAATTAGAACTAACTGGAGGGATCACAAGGAAAAAGAAGCAAAACAAGACAACAAAAGAAAAGGAGAGCAAATAGTATGCTTCCATCAGCATTCAGACTCCAAGGTTCTTTCTCTGGATGTGGAGGGCATTTTCCATTGTGAGTCTTTTGGAGTTGTCTTAGATCCTTGTGTTGATGAGAAGAGCTAAGTCTATCAAGGTCAGTAAAAGCCTGGACTATTGAAGTAGCCTACATGCTTGATCTCCCTGGGTTAATCTCCCTGACTCATCTCTCCCCTCTCCAACCATCCTCCTCTATTCAGCTGCCAAAGTGATTTTCCTAAAGCATAGGTTTGACCATGTCTCGTCCTCCCACCCCTACTCATTAAACTCCAGCAGCTCCTTATTACCTCTAGTATCAAATAGGAAAATTCTCTGTTTGACTTTTTAAGCCCTTCCCAACCTGGCTCCTTCCTTCTTTTTCAATCTTCTTATGCTTTTCTCCCCTCTGTGTATGCTATGATACAGCTATACTGGCCTACTTCTTGCTCTTCATATACAACACTTCATGCCTTTGCATGGGTTGTGCCCTATAACTAAGACTTCCCCACCCGCCCACCTCCTAGCTTCCCTGGTTTCCTTCAAGCTTCAGCTCAAATCCCATCTTCTTAAAGTGTCTCTGTCCTTTGCAGCTAGTCCCTTCTTTCTAAGATTACCTTCTCTTATACTGTTCATATGTACATAGTTCTTTGCATGTTGTTTCTCCATTAGAAGGTGATTTCTTAAGAGCAGGGATCTTATTTTTGCACCTTCCTTCCTTCCTTCCTTCCTCCCTCCCTCCCTTCCTTCCTCCCTCCCTCCCTTCCTTCCTCCCTTCCTTCCTCCCTTCCTTCCTTCCTTCCTTCCTTCCTTTCTTCCTTCCTTCCTTCCTTCCTTTCTTTCTCTTTCTTTCTTTCTTTCTTTCTTTCTTTCTTTCTTTCTTTCTTTCT